>NW_008752365.1:73903-87069 GCF_000715545.1 Opisthorchis viverrini
ATGATCCGCAAGCCGGTGAGGCCACTGCAAGTGAACCCGTGAACCCTTGGCCTCGAAGCTACATCAACAGAATTCAGGAGAGTGGTGTTAGGCAGAGTTCCACATTGATCTCGCTTTATCGCTCTCAGTTAGGCAGCGCTATCGCAGAGAAACATAGCCTACAAGAGAGTGGCCAAAAATTCAAGACTTTGGCCTGTCTGGCATCAATCCGACATCTGATTGGTCCAAAGCCTGGGCCCAATTGCTAATCAGGACCCAGTATTGGCCGGTGCTGGTTGCCAACGCCCCATTCAAAAGAAGTCAATTTCCTGGTTGTTGCCGCATTCACTCTATACACGATGCGCTGTACAAGTGATCTTGACTCGGTTTCGGGCGATAATATACGTTGTGTACCTTTGGTGGTGGTTGTGGCGGGAACGCTAGCTTCGGAGGTCCAGGCCGAGAACCAAGCTGTGGAAAATACCGTCATTACAGTTGGTGAACGAGAATCCACGATGTCAATCGAATTTTGCCAGTTACGAAAATTATTGCAGTAGCACCAAAAGCAGTTTTATAAGGCGCAATTAGAGCCCATTGAACCATTGACTCAGAAACTGCATATCCGGACAGCANAAATTTCTGCACCGGTGCTAACTGGGACAGCTCTGCGTTCCTTACCAACTCTCACAACCGTACAACAATGTCTATATGGATCGTTCGACTGTCACTTATCTGGCCGAAGGGACTTTTGCTATGCACTGCATATTAGCAAAAGAAAAAACAGCTTTCTCAATCCACGAGATCCTTTCTATATGGGAGCTTTTGACCTCCCACTCCACGTCTAGTTGGCAAGCAGGCAATGGTTGCTGAAACGTCATATTCCTTTAAAATATATCTTTAACGTTTCTAAAACAACAAGTGATGAATCTCATGACGCCAGGATGGAACCCGAGTACTTCATATTTCTCCCTCCGTGTGTCCGGTGATCCACGACCGACGGCTTATGGAATACGTGGTTTGGAAGCTTCAGTCAGTCGCAGAGCCGACAGCTCTTCGCTACAGTGGATCCCAGTGAACGGTCATCACTGTGCCTTCCGTTGTCTAGCATGATGTTCAGCGCCTTTCAGCATGAAAGGCGGTGCCTGTTTGTAGTGTCAACTTATGCCTACAGTGACTGCAGTTCTGGTGATAAGAAGTATACTTTCTATCACGGGTTATCTATACTCATCTTCATACTAGGAATACTAACATTATGGTGCTTGCGGGTGATATTATTTCCCGAGTCAACCGTCTAGGCTCCTTGTAACCACATCTGGGCGATAGATTCGAGTCGATGCTCGTCGCACAGACAACGAAAAGCGACTCCTTTGACTTTGTGCAGGTTATCAACCGAATCAGGCCAGTACGATATTTCAGTATAAACACTCATCGCGGCCACTCTCATGGCGGCCACCAATGCAAGCAAACCGTGAACCTGGTTAAAGCACGTGATCATCAGCGACCCGCAGAGTTCTACAATGTACGATTATCGTTCCTTCAAGGCGAAAAATTTGATTCCGATCACTCCTTAGTGCGTGTAAACCTGACAGTCCGTTTCCTCCCAGGCCCTCGCGAGTCGGCAAGAAATATGCTAATCAGCCATCTTGGAAAAACCACCATAGCTAAGCATTATCGAGCTGAGATAGCCCAACAACTTTCCGCGGTGAACCAAAACTGCACTGGCGTAACGGTGTAACTGGTGTGGCGGCCTAGCCCGACCGCAGATTACGAGCGCGATGCTGGACAACATGATCCGCAAGCCGGTGAGGCCACTGCAAGTGAACCCGTGAACCCTTGGCCTCGAAGCTACATCAACAGAATTCAGGAGAGTGGTGTTAGGCAGAGTTCCACATTGATCTCGCTTTATCGCTCTCAGTTAGGCAGCGCTATCGCAGAGAAACATAGCCTACAAGAGAGTGGCCAAAAATTCAAGACTTTGGCCTGTCTGGCATCAATCCGACATCTGATTGGTCCAAAGCCTGGGCCCAATTGCTAATCAGGACCCAGTATTGGCCGGTGCTGGTTGCCAACCCCCCATTCAAAAGAAGTCAATTTCCTGGTTGTTGCCGCATTCACTCTATACACGATGCGCTGTACAAGTGATCTTGACTCGTTTCGGGCGAATAATATACGTTGTGTACCTTTGGTGGTGGTTGTGGCGGGAACGCTAGCTTCGGAGGTCCAGGCCGAGAACCAAGCTGTGGAAAATACCGTCATTACAGTTGGTGAACGAGAATCCACGATGTCAATCGAATTTTGCCAGTTACGAAAATTATTGCAGTAGCACCAAAAGCAGTTTTATAAGGCGCAATTAGAGCCCATTGAACCATTGACTCAGAAACTGCATATCCGGACAGCAGCACTCAGTGCTAGTGAGTCTTCTGATTCCTCAACTGATGCAGCCGTGGCCTCAATCACGGAGCTCACATTCGACCCCATTTCTGGTCACACTTTTGAATTCTGGTTCATGCGGCACGAAGACATGTTCAGGATTGATTTTTCTGAATGTCAGACGGGAATGTGCGATTATTATTGCACAACCTCGGTACACCAGAACATGAGTGGTGCATAACTTTCGTTCTCTCGAAGCTGACCCGAGACCTCAGATTTCATAAAACAACCAAAACACTGTCTTAGGTATTCGGCGATGAAACGTCACTGTCCAGTAATCGTGAAAAAATGCCTAAAGTGTTTCAAGGCGGTGTTGTCAATCGGGAACGCGTGCGCTTCAGTTTGCTTCAGCGCAATCAGTTTGAGTGCTCCATTTTTGTATCCAGTTTTCAGTCGCCAAAGGATGATATCAGAACACAGGGTCCTGCCGGGATCTCTCAAGGCAATCCTACTACTCACTACCTTTTAAGTCGGGCTTTCGAGTCGAAGGGTCAAGATGGGTAACTCCAAGTAACATTCACTTCCGTAGCACTTGCAATTCTGCATTCAATGACCCTCGCTCACATCTCCATATCCGTAGACTGGTTTAGTGCGATGGATCTACTTGTCATGCCCCTGACCATTGTTCCGTAGATAAATTACCTCTGAGTAGAATAAGCCAAAAATAATCTCAAATCGAAAAAAGTGATCCACGCTACGGCTTCGGGTATCCGTATTGTTTGTCAATTTCGGTAACTTTAGTCTCCTGTTTGAGTTTTGCTTTCTCCTTTGGTTGATGTGTGTCGGCGAACCAGGCATACCAGGTCCCACTTTGATCATGCAACTGAAACCGCTCGGAACGAACTCAGGTGTTTCGCATTTCCCTCTTTGGTTATCTGGTGATCCTAATGCAATGTTGTCGATGTCGTCGGAGTTGCACTCGGCTGAGAACTTAGTGCACCTTTCTACAATGGACCCCGGTACACATTCCTCTCGCACTGTGGGGTTTTCCGGCTCAATTAGGGTCACTACAGGTCAGTGCGTCAGTTATTGATCTCATCAGCATACGCCTTCACAGACTGCGGTTCTGAAGCTAATTAAAATGGGTTTATCGAGATTCTATTTATTCGGTCGGTAGTACAAATAACCGATGTCGTCATCTTGACAGCAGCTGAATTTGGACGAATAAGCCTGAAAGAAGCATACTCGGGTGGTAGATTTTGGGTCGAAGGAACAGTTCGGAGCGATTCCTTCAGTGACCAGGCGGTGAATACCGCCTGTTCCTGGTCAATATGTGCTTTCTAAACAAATATCCCACATTCATTAGTTGAAGGCCGCTGGCTGGAGGCCAGTCATGGACTCTGTTGGGCAATGTGTTTGTTGCTTATCGATAGGGAGCCTTAGCGTGAGATCATCGACCCTTGTGGAATACGCAACTTGATTCCGATCATGCTCGCGTTCGGACTTGGTTTTCGACCCGCTTCCCCTCACCATAGGGTATGCCGAAGTGAAGCAAATCTGTCCAACAAATTCAACTGGTTTCAATGGCTTAAAGATACCGAGCTGACTTGGTTGGGAAGCTTCTGGAGATGCATAGTCAAACTTACGGGGACTAATTGTTGAAGGATGAGAGAAAGGGAATTGAGGAATTTGCGTGTTTAGTTTTTATGACCAGCTACCGAAGCCATGTGACTTGTCATAGTCATCGCTTCTGATAACAACGCAGGTGCTTCACTACCTCAGCCATGTGTATCTGTTTGGATAAATACGTCACGAAGATACTGGACCTCACCGCTGGGTGACGGTTTGCGCACCCATTAAGCTATACTGGGTGGTATCCCCGCGACACTCACAGAGTCTATCATACCAGGTTTATCAATGTTTAGGCGTCTGACGGACGCAGTCTCCTGGTCCTCCAGGTTGGGGGTAAGAACGTGTGGCGAATTGTTCCGTAGAAATGGTAATGCATTTGAATTTCCCGCCGAACACCGCCGCCTTGCGATTAGGCTTTTGAGCTAAAGGCTCTCGTTGGGGATCCTAACCATCCTCCTGTCTAGGTGTGGGCGCCCTGACGGTATCCAGCCCACGTACAACCATGATAACTACGTTCAGCAATAAGGTCATGCCACATCGGCCGTCGCGTGGTACCATCAGCTGGGTCACCTTACTCGCTGCATAAAGCAGAGCGCGTTAGTGAAAATAGGCTAGTGCTGACGCCTCTTTTTTCTCCGTTACATACTTTTTCTTCTCCCTCACCCAATCCCATTACCAACTCTCCTCTTGTGGGCCCAGCACTTAGAACTGATGACTTCTTTCGCGTGAAGCATCTACTCGTCGCATGGCGTCGACATCCTGAGGCATCTCGAAATCAATCTTCGAGCCTCAACGCCCAGTCCATCTGTCCGTCTGCGATTTTCGCACTCTAAAGCAAGCAGGACAACAAACTACTTTACTGCTGGACCTGCTTGGCATCTCAGAAACACGTATTCAAGATACAACCAAAGTGATTGAGCTAACCTTCTCATCAGTCTCCACTCGCTTCCGGCTACACACCTCTGGTGTTCCAGAGGCTGCTGCGGCGAGATGTACAGGAATTTGCGTCGTCCTACGTCACCGGGCGAAAGTATCCTTGCTTGACTGGATACCTGTTGATAGTTGCTTCAGGGCAGATAGCCTGGCGACGTATGTAAAGCAGTCTCACCAGCGGGATATTTATCGATGCCCGTTTATCGTGTCTGTTTATGCCCCATTTGACTGTAGCTCCGGCGCTGTCAAAGACAGGTTTTACCATGCTCTGTATGTCCTGTTGGGGGGCGAGATGACCCAAGTGGTTAGAGCGCGAATTTACTGACCGGAAGGTCCGTGGTTCGAACCCGACCTCTGCCTCTCGACTTCCCCTGTCCAGGCTTGGGCGACCTGACAGTATTCCAGCCCTCGTGCTTCATTCGTGTGGCATAGCAGCTAGGTACGGAAAGGGTGCTACAGCTGAACGACTTTTTCATGTCCTGTTGGGGCTAGCCAAAAGCCCAGATATCGCGGTGGTTGCCGGAAATATGAATGCACAATTGGGTAGGCTTAGCGTATCTGAGACTCAGTCAGGAAGTCTACATGGATTGGACTCGATATGTGCACAAAATGGGGACGAGATCTCTCAGTGTTTAAACCGTGCATTTACTCACCGGAAGGTCCGTGGTTGCAACACGACGTCTGCCTCCCGACTTCCCCTGTATAGACTTAGGCAACCTGGCAATATCCCAGACATCTTGCTTCCTTCGGGTGGCATAACAGTTAGGCACCGAATTGGTGCTACAACTGAATAACTGTACGGACAGTGGTGAACGATTACTTCAGCTGTGTGCTGATCACAGGCTGTTTTTATGCAGTACTAACTTCCGAAATAGCCGAAGTCGTCTGGCCCAATGGTGTCCTCCAACAGCCACAAACTCAAATTGACCACATCGCCATCAGTTACCGAAGGCGCGGATCAATAACTGACTTCCGGTCTGTCATGACTATATAACCCAGGCCATCTGTCCGTCTGCGATTTTCGCACTCTAAAGCAAGCAGGACAACAAACTACTTTACTGCTGGACCTGCTTGGCATCTCAGAAACACGTATTCAAGATACAACCAAAGTGATTGAGCTAACCTTCTCATCAGTCTCCACTCGCTTCCGGCTACACACCTCTGGTGTTCCAGAGGCTGCTGCGGCGAGATGTACAGGAATTTGCGTCGTCCTACGTCACCGGGCGAAAGTATCCTTGCTTGACTGGATACCTGTTGATAGTTGCTTCAGGGCAGATAGCCTGGCGACGTATGTAAAGCAGTCTCACCAGCGGGATATTTATCGATGCCCGTTTATCGTGTCTGTTTATGCCCCATTTGACTGTAGCTCCGGCGCTGTCAAAGACAGGTTTTACCATGCTCTGTATGTCCTGTTGGGGGGCGAGATGACCCAAGTGGTTAGAGCGCGAATTTACTGACCGGAAGGTCCGTGGTTCGAACCCGACCTCTGCCTCTCGACTTCCCCTGTCCAGGCTTGGGCGACCTGACAGTATTCCAGCCCTCGTGCTTCATTCGTGTGGCATAGCAGCTAGGTACGGAAAGGGTGCTACAGCTGAACGACTTTTTCATGTCCTGTTGGGGCTAGCCAAAAGCCCAGATATCGCGGTGGTTGCCGGAAATATGAATGCACAATTGGGTAGGCTTAGCGTATCTGAGACTCAGTCAGGAAGTCTACATGGATTGGACTCGATATGTGCACAAAATGGGGACGAGATCTCTCAGTGTTTAAACCGTGCATTTACTCACCGGAAGGTCCGTGGTGCAACACGGAGCGACCTGACAGTATTCCAGCCCTCGTGCTTCATTCGTGTGGCATAGCAGCTAGGTACGGAAAGGGTGCTACAGCTGAACGACTTTTTCATGTCCTGTTGGGGCTAGCCAAAAGCCCAGATATCGCGGTGGTTGCCGGAAATATGAATGCACAATTGGGTAGGCTTAGCGTATCTGAGACTCAGTCAGGAAGTCTACATGGATTGGACTCGATATGTGCACAAAATGGGGACGAGATCTCTCAGTGTTTAAACCGTGCATTTACTCACCGGAAGGTCCGTGGTTGCAACACGACGTCTGCCTCCCGACTTCCCCTGTATAGACTTAGGCAACCTGGCAATATCCCAGACATCTTGCTTCCTTCGGGTGGCATAACAGTTAGGCACCGAATTGGTGCTACAGCTGAATAACTGTACGGACAGTGGTGAACGATTACTTCAGCTGTGTGCTGATCACAGGCTGTTTTTATGCAGTACTAACTTCCGAAATAGCCGAAGTCGTCTGGCCCAATGGTGTCCTCCAACAGCCACAAACTCAAATTGACCACATCGCCATCAGTTACCGAAGGCGCGGATCAATAACTGACTTCCGGTCTGTCATGACTATATAACCCAGGCCTTTGCATAACCTATTAACTCGTGATTCCCACTCTATTTTCAGCTCATGTACTACAGTTATTAGACGATTAAAGCGTACATTACGTCTTCCTATTCTGTCCCCTATCTAATCCCGTCCTGGAACTACCCGACTCTCGCAACAATTTAATCGTCCAATAAAAACGAAATACATCATATTTTCCGACCTACGGTTTTTGGTGCTGATCCTCACTCATCAGATGGCATGAAACGATGGACACATTGGTTCCGTACTTTCAAAGCTTACATTAACTCAATCAAACCTGAAGGTCTAAATAAATTGGAAACTCATTCGTCACATCGACCACACAGTGTATGACTTTATTGCAGAATGTAGTGACTACCGTTGTGTGGAAAAACTTTACATCCGCCCAAAAAATATCGTATATGCACGCCATCTATTAGCCACATACAAACAAGAACCTGGTCAAGATGTCGACCAATTCGTTCAAAAACTGAAATCGCTTGCTAAAGACTGTGAATTCAAAGCACTATCTGCTGTGGAACACACAAACGAAGCAATTCGGGATGCTCTGATAACCGGACTGCAGTCGAATACCATTCGGGAGAAACTGCTAACGTGGCATGAATTGGACCTTGACAAAGCCCACAAAGGTACAGGAGCTTTAGAACTTGCACAAAAACAATCACAATCATACGTAAACAGACAACCCGTTACTTGTTCGGTATCTACTCCTTTACCCGTTGTTAATTCCGAAACAACAGTTTCTGCCGCTACACAACAAACATGTTACTTTTGTGGCAACCCCAAGCACCCTCGTTATAAGTCTCCCGCTAAAGAATTAGTGTGCAAGAGTTGTGGAAAACTTGGACATTTTCAACGTGTCTGTAGGTCCAAAGCCTCGAAATAACACTCGGTTTCGGCTCAAGACTCCTCAATCTCCTCGCCATTTTGTGCTTCTGCTCCCAATTGCCTATCCAAAACTACAACAGATATTTTGGTCAACGGCGTCGTTGTCCGAGCTCTTATTGATACCGGCAGCTCCAGAAGTTTCGTTTCTTCATCAATCCTGCAAACTCATAACTGGGAGCTATTTCCGTACGACTCTGTGATAACAATGGCGTCGACGATACATTCATGTTCCACCAAAGGTTATTGCCTTGTGTCCATTCAGTACAAGGATGCTATATACGAACGTTTCAGACTTTGTGTATTACCGAACCTTTGTGCAGACGTCCTTCTCGGACATGACTTTCTGGGGTTACATGATAAAGTCGAAATTCCATTCGGTGGTCAACGGGGTACCCTAACTGTATGTGGCGTAACATCCGCAAAACTGGAATCTCCATCCTTATTCACCAATCTTGCTCCAAATTACAAACCGATCGCCACAAAATCTCGTCGTCATACACCGGAAGATGAACAATTCATACAAACGGAAGTAGACCAAATGCTTACCGATGGCATAATCGAACCATCAAATTCTCCGTGGAGAGCACAAGTGCTCGTTACCCGCAATGCAAATCACAAGAGACGCATGGTGATAGACTACAGCCAGACAATCAATCGCTTCACCTACCTTGACGCTTATCCTTTACCAAGGCTCGACCAAATGATTGAAACCATCGCACGCTACACCGTCTACAGCACACTGGATCTCCAGAGTGCATATCATCAGGTTCCAATAATCGAGTCAGACAAGCCATTCACAGCGTTCGAAGCTGGGGGGAACCTATACCAGTTTCGGCGCATTCCTTTTGGAGTGACAAACGGGGTCGCGTGTTTTCAGCGAACGCTGAACAATATAATCAAAGCCGAACAGGTAAAAGACACATTCGCTTATATCGATAACGTCACTATATGCGGCAAAACGAGAGATGAACATGACCGTAATCTTAGGCATTTTCTCGATGTCGCAAAAACATACAATATTACTTTGAACGATACGAAAAGCAGCTTCGCAACTGAAGAGATTACTCTCTTAGGTTACAAGGTCTCCAAAGGTATTATAAGACCTGACCCAGAACGCATGCGCCCCATAAGAGAACTCCCACTTCCAGAGAACGGGAAATCGCAGCAAAGAGCCGTTGGTTTGTTTGCCTACTATTCACAGTGGATACCGGCGTTCTCTGACAAAATTCATCCATTGGTTAAAAACAAAATATTTCCGCTCCCGGAGAATGCCCGAACAGCATTTGAGAACCTTAAACACGAACTAGAAAATGCGATGGTAGTTACTGTCGACTACAATATTCCTCTCGTTGTTGAAACTGATGCGTCCGACATCGCTATTGGTGCATCCCTGAGCCAGGGTAGCCGGCCGGTCGCCTTTTTCTCCAGAACCTTGACTGCAAGCGAGAAAAATCATTCTGCTGTTGAAAAAGAAGCATATGCTATAGTTGAAGCGATCCGCAAATGGCGCCACTATCTCCTCGGGAGACATTTTAAATTGATTACGGATCAACGTTCGGTAGCCTTTATGTATGGGAACCAACAGAAAAGTAAAATAAAGAACGACAAGATTGAACGGTGGAAAATCGAGTTGGCAGGGTACAACTACGACGTCGTCTATAGACCTGGAACAGATAACCGCGTTGCTGATACCCTATCTCGTAACCTTTGTGCCAACATTACTGGGACGGAAAAACTTGAAGAGCTTCACAACATATTATGCCATCCCGGGGTCACGAGATTTGCACATTTTGTTCGTTCTAAGAATCTTCCTTTTTCAGTCAGCGATATCCGACGTGTGGTGTCCAACTGTTCCACTTGCTCCGAGCTCAAACCAAAATTTTGTGACACCTTTCGTGGCCAGCTTATCAAAGCCACACAACCGTTCGAACGCCTTAGTATCGACTTTAAAGGCCCACTTCCCTCAAACACTCGTAATAAGTACCTCTTAACAATCGTTGACGAGTATTCTCGATTCCCTTTTGCTTATCCCTGCGCCGATACGTCCTCTTCCACTGTAATTCGTTGTTTGAGTCAACTGTTTTCACTGTTTGGTATGCCTGCTTATATTCACTCAGATCGCGGTTCTGCATTCATATCAACTGAACTCAAACAATTTTTGTTCGATAAAGGCGTTGCCAGTAGTCACACCGCTGCATATAATCCACAATGTAATGGTCAGGTTGAACGACTTAATGGTACCCTTTGGAAGACCATCTGCCTGGCTCTAAAATCGCGCGGCTTGCCTGTCACACATTGGGAGGCTGTCCTCCTTGATGCTCTTCACTGTATCAGATCCCTGTTATGTACTAGTATCAACTGTACCCCACACGAACGTTTTATGCCGTTCACACGACGATCAGCCAACGGTGCCTCCCTACCTACCTGGCTTACTGTCCCTGGGCCAATCCTTTTAAAACGCAATGATCGAGTCTCTAAATATGACCCTCTGGTAGAGGAAGTGGAACTCGTCTCTTGTAATCCACAGTACGCCCACATAGTTCGTCCAGATGGCAAACACGAAACCGTATCCTTGCGCCGCTTGGCTCCCAAAGGCAACGACATGACATCCGACACAGAACAGGAACCAATACATATCGCCGAACAAGGGGAGCCTCACACAACACCAACAATCCACCGTGGTTGCTCAGAAACTGAACTCTTGCCTATTAACGATGCCTCGCCATCCCATTCTAGTGCAGATCCAGGAAATCACTTGGACATTCTTATCCGACAACAGCGCACTCACCCATATAATCTACGCAACAGAGAGGCGTAAACGACTCCATGTAACTATTACAGCGTTTTATTTTTTTACATTCTTTCTCCGCAAAGTACACACTTATTCCAAGGCGGGGAGAATGTCATGACTATATAACCCATACATTTGCATAACCCATTAACTCGTGATTCTCACTCTATTTTCAGCTCATGTACTACAGTTATTAGACGATTAAAGCGTACATTACGTCTTCCTATTCTGTCTCCTTTCTAATCCCGTCCTGGAACTACTCGACTCTCGCAACAATTTAATCGTCTAATAAAAACGAAATGGATCATATTCTCCGACCTACGGTTTTTGATGCCGATCCTCACTCATCAGATGGCATGAAACGATGGACTCATTGGTTCCGTACTTTCAAAGCTTACATTAACTCAGTCAAACCCGAAGGTCTAAATAAATTGGAAACTCTCATTCGTCACATCGACCATACAGTGTATGACTTCATCGCAGAATGCAGCGACTACGATTCTGCGATAACCTTGCTGGAAAAACTTTACATCCGCCCGAAAAATATCGTGTATGCACGCCATCTTTTAGCCACATACAAACAAGAACCTGGTCAGGATGTCGACCAATTCGTTCAAAAACTGAAATCGCTTGCTAAAGACTGTGAATTCAAAGCAGTATCTGCTGTGGAACATACAAACGAAGCAGTTCGGGATGCTCTGATAACCGGATTGCAGTCGAATACCATTCGGGAGAAACTGCTAACGTGGCATGAATTGGACCTTGACAAAGCCCATGAAGCCGCGCGAGCTCTCGAACTTGCACAAAAACAGTCACAATCATACGTATACAGACAACCCGTTACTTGTTCGGTATCTACTCCTTTACCCATTGTTAATTCCGAAACAACAGTTTCGGCCGCTACACAACAAACATGTTACTTTTGTGGCAACCCCAAGCACCCTCGTTATAAGTGTCCCGCTAAAGAATCAGTGTGCAAGAGTTGTGGAAAAATTGGACATTTTCAACGTGTCTGTAGGTCCAAAGCCTCGAAATATCACGCGGGTTCAGCTCAAGACTCCTCAATCTCCTCGCTATTTTGTGCTGCTGCTCCCAATTGCCTATCCAAAACTACAACAGATATTTTGGTCAACGGCGTTGTTGTCCGAGCTCTCATTGATACCGGCAGCTCCAGAAGTTTTGTTTCTTCATCAATCCTGCAAACTCATAACTGGGAGCTATTTCCGTACGACTGTGATAACAATGGCATCGACAATACATTCATGTTCCACCAAAGGTTATTGCCTTGTATCCATTCAGTACAAGGATGCTATATACGAACGGTTCAGACTTTTTGTATTACTGAACCTTTGTGCAGACGTCCTTCTCGGACATGACTTTCTGTGGTTACATGATAAAGTCGAAATTCCATTCGGTGGTCAATGGGGTACCCTAACTGTATGTGGCGTAACATCCGCAAAACTGGAATCTCCATCCTTATTCACCAATCTTGCTCCAAATTACAAACCGATCAGCACAAAATCTCGTCCTACGCCGGAAGACGAACAATTCATACAAACCGAAGTAGACCAAATGCTTACTGATGGCATAATCGAACCATCAAATTCTCCATGGAGAGCACAAGTGCTCGTTACCCGCAATGCGAATCACAAGAGACGCATGATGATAGACTACAGCCAGACAATCAATCGCTTCACCTATCTTGATGCTTATCCTTTACCAAGACTCGACCAAATGATTGAAACCCTGGCACGCTATACCGTCTACAGCACACTGGATCTCGAGAGTGCATATCATCAGGTTCCAATAATCGAGTCAGACAAGCCATTCACAGCGTTCGAAGCTGGGGAACCTACACCAGTTTCGGCACATTCCTTTTGGAGTGACAAACGGGGTCGCGTGTTTTCAACGAACGCTGAACAATATACTCAAAGTCGAACAGGTAAGAGACACATTCGCCTATATCGATGACGTCACTGTATGCGGCAAAACGAGAGATGAACATGACCGTAATCTTGGGCATTTTCTCGATGTCGCATAAAGATATAATATTACTTTGAACGATACAAAAAGCAGTTTCACAACTGAAGACATTACTCTCTTGGGTTACTATGAGACCTGACCTAGAACGCATGCTCCCCAT
>NW_008752366.1:0-1869 GCF_000715545.1 Opisthorchis viverrini
GTGCTACCCCCATGGTTTTATGTTTTTTGGACACGACATGAATGGAAATAATTCTGAAATCGCTTCGACGGTTTTACAGAATAATCATCGAAAATTACACATGTGCAAACCCTGGCCTGACCACGTGACTCCAGTGAGCCAAGACGTAAATTCGATTCATATTTCAAGGCTATGGCAAGAATTTTAGCTGTTGTCTTTCTCATCTGAAGTCTACATCGTGAGCATTTTCCGACGCTGATGTAAGTCAGGCCTTAAAGATAAATTCCCCACCTTTAACAACAATATGATTGCTACACACTGTGTTCGTTGTCTCTGTAGCAAGATGGAATCTCTTTACTCTGGGAAGTTAAGGAAGTTCTAATCGTTTCCAGATTGATCTGCATGTCACCTTGTTGAACTCTCCATCATTTTTCCGCAGGGCGTTTTTTCGTCCTTCCATGCGGAGATTCAAACATTGCACTCTCAGTAATGTCTTTTCTGAAGGGCTTCCTCCAAGCCTGCAGTACATGTGCCATTGCCAAACCCATTGATAAACTCCTCTTTGCTTTGACCAGCGCTCTAACTCACGTCAATTCTATGAACATCTGTTCCGTGGCCTCGCTTAGCAACTTGCCCGCGTCTGATGCTGGAGAACCATGAGTCCGAAGATCTTCTCAGAAACCAGGTGATTGTCATGCTGTCGTTGATGATGATAATGATGATGACGAAATTAGCTTTCAAATGAGTGCATTTCGCTAAGTTTGCGCAATTTGGTTTCAGGTGGAACATAAGGTTGACGGAAACTCGGAGACTGCGCCTACCTGATGAACCCCAAGAAGGGCGAAACCGACGATGGTCTGTCGACGAACTTTCAGTAATCTTATGAGTAGTGCATTACAAATAAGTTAACTCACATTGGACTCCTATCCAAAGACGTACGGTTATTCTTTATGTTGAGTTTGGTCGACAGCAAACTGTATGCAGCGATACTCTTAACAGCCTGAAGATTCAGGAAATAGCAGTAAACTAAATGCGTGTCATCAGCTGTGTTGGGTGGTTAGGACCCCGTTGTAATCGTCTGTAGCAGAATGGCCATAATTGCCTCATTGTTTACTTTTTAATTACATTGTGAATTGCACTTTCCGTTGTGGAAGTTTCGCGGCTTCTCGCGTAAAACCGACCCCCATCTCGGTGGGTTTACATCCATTGGACTGACTGCACCCCAGTAAACGGGCATCCACTAAAACCAAGTGGATTGTATGTTAGGTAACGCTTGAAGTGTTGAAAAGTTTAGAATGTGAAGAAAAAACCGTCCGGCTGTAGCACCCTTGCGGTGCCATGCTACCCGAAGGTTGCACGGGGGCTGGGATACTGCCAGGTTGCCCAAGCCCAGACAGGAGGAGTCGAGAGGCAGAAGTCGGGTTTGAACCACGGATCTTCCGGTCAGCATATTCTCGCTCTAACCACCTGGGCCATCTCGCCTCAAAGTGAAGTAAGAGTTGTCATCATCATCATCGTCATCATCGTCATCATTATCGACAGCATAAAACCAGTGTTCAACAATGAATGTTCGCTGTCGTACAAAGATGCCGATATCATGGTTGAATGTGGACTGCGATACTGCCAGGGTGCCCACAACTAGACAGGACGATTATGGTCCTCACCAAAGCCTTTGGCTCAAAAGCCTAACCGCAAGGAGGCGGTTTTTGGAGGGAAATGCAAATACATTACCATTTCTACGGAACAAGTTGCCATACATGTTCCAACCCCCAATCTGGAGGACCAGGAAACTGTGTTCCCCAAATCTCTAACCATTGACCAATCTGGTATGAGAGACTCCGTCAGTGTCATGGGACATCCCCCAGGATAGCTGAGGTGCGCAAACCCTCA
>NW_008752366.1:11210-13174 GCF_000715545.1 Opisthorchis viverrini
AGATGCCGGGGTTGGGTACGAAACATTCCGGCCATTAGGTTCGCATCTTAACCATTGAACTATCTCAAGTTTATGTGCTCTGGGCATCAACTTTGCTATGGTGTTTCGAAAACTCGGATGCAACCCAGCAAAATGAGCTAAGATAGCACGAGTGAGTCCCTTACAATCGTTTAGCTGTAACCCTCTTTCGGTGCCTAGCTGCCGTGCCACCGAAGGAATACCCCAGGTTGCCCAGTGAAGATGTAGAGACCGGGTCGAACCACGGACCATCCGGCTAGTGAATTCGCAATCTAACCACCGAGTCATCTCGCCCCTACCCCACTGTAATGCATAACGAAGAATCAGAACATCAGTACAGTATTGTAACAAATCAACGTTCGAATTACCCAAAAAAGTCGTGTGCTGTCAAGATACTCTCCCGTGGCGTTCGAGTGATGTAACCCATGAAACAGGGAGAGGACGACTTGGTCAACTGTGCTGAGCTGTTGTTATATTATCGATACACAAACGTGTACAGTTAACAGAATTGGTAGGGGTGATATATACATGAGAAAAACATCAGGAACAGAGATTTGGAAGCGAGCAACTGAAACAAGAATGGACAAACGAAGGTTACAATAGAGGGTTGTTTGCCGTCCAGGAAACTGTTAAAGTATAAAGTTGTTCAACGATACAGCGAGACGAACGAGAAGGATACTCACCTTCGTATCACCTCTGTGACGAAGCCTGTGAAAGAGACAGACAGGAGGGGGTAGGAACTCGTCAAAAAACGGCAAAAAGTGATGTGGGTAGGATAGCCGAATTAAAGACAATAAACAGTTATGGTTGTTTCCAGGACTATAGGTAACGGGGGGCGGGATGCAGTGGATGAAATTAACTGCCTGATACGTACTCTCTCTCTCTCTATCTCTTTCTCTCAACTGTAACACCCTTTCGGTGCCTACCTGCCATGCTACCCGAGGGCTCGGATACTGTCAGGTTGCCCAAGCATAGACTAGGAAAGTCGAGAGGCAGAGGTCAGGTTCGAACCACGGACCTTGCGATCAGTAAATTCGCGCTCTTATCACTTGAGCCATCTCGCCCCCCTGATACGTACTACCAACAAATGATCCTGATTATTTCCGAATACACTATCTTAATGGAGTCCCTCTGAGGGAGGGCTTTATCAGGGCACCATTCGAAACAGGGCTGTTCTGAATAAGTCGCTCCTGCAGTGACAACTACAAAGGTGGCAAAGTGAGGTACTTCTAACCTTCGCCAGTGGGAAGTTCCACAGTCCTTTAGACTCCAAGCTAAGAGTATTTCGACGTTGTACACAGTCAGCTCAAGGTTGTGATCCCCATAAATAACATCATACGTTATGGAGAGGAAATAACATGACATCTTGCAGTATTTTTGTATAAAACTTTTGGTACAAGCTACTTCCAAACCAGAACGCCACAACTTGTTCCAACTGAGTAAGATTTGTTCAACATATTCTAAAAATAAGCATGAAAATCTCCGGTGAATGGCATACAAAACTCGATAATACTCTTTTGACCCTATCGAACTGGAAAAACGAACACGCTGCGTTTACGAAATTCCCTGTGCAGGATGTCCGGTTAAATAGATAGGGCATAGAGCTAGGCAACTCCATGTACGAATCACAGAGCATAAACGTTGACCGCGCGTTCCCCTCCAAGAAACCCAAGAGAGCTGAAAAAACTGAACGTGACTCAGCCATAGCACTCCACGCACCTGAGTCATCATCATCATCATTGTCAGCTGTAAGAACCGCTTACTGGTCGTACACTGGTTGTAGCTGCCACAGTTTCGTTCACCGATGATTTGGGGGAGGGGGTAGGTAGCTGCGCATTGCACACGCGAGCTGGTAAATTGGTGCATAAATCTAGCACTGTCAGTGGGTTGTCAAGCGGGGGGGGGTGGAAAAGGAGCTATGCATTGAAGGCAATAGCTTTGATGCA
>NW_008752366.1:14630-18424 GCF_000715545.1 Opisthorchis viverrini
TTTCGCATAGCGTCCGTGTACCCTTTTTGAAGATAGGGATCACTGTCGACATGCCCCATTCTGTAGGCACTCGCTGTTCGTCCCACATAGTACCAATAAGTTTTGTCAAGTGGGTCACCAGGGAATTTCCGCCTTCTTTGAAGAGGGCTGGATACAGACCGTCCGGTCCCGGTGCCTTCTCACGTTTCAGTGCGGCTACTTCGTACCTTATTTCTTCTTCCGAAGGGCGATCAAGGTTTACATTCCATTCGCACCTGAGTCAAGGTATCAAATCCACTTCGAAGGTACAACCGTATACTGCAGTCAGGTATCAAGTCACACGTGGAACGGACGTGCTCTGGGGTCCTAGAGACCAACACACAACCGAACTGCATCAACCGGAGTGATGGCGCCAGTATCCTCTCTATCTGGCTTGGACTTACTTTAGTAGGTAATAAGCGGCATTACAGCCAGCACAACAACAGACGGAGGCCCATCCTACCAAAAGTACACATAATCACGTGTACACGCACCCTGGTCGCATCCGGCTGACCACATGGAGACATGATAGTGGACCCAAACGACGCTGCATTTGATTCAGTCGATTGTAGAAACCCTGGAAAAAGGATGCAACAGGAACGTCGGACTGCAACCGCTTATTCCACCACGCTGTTTTGTCTTTGAAAAATTTCATAACATGAGATGATTTATACATCTTGACCATTTCCAAATAAGTCAGACAGAAGAGGAGATATTGGTCGCGGTTGAAAGATGCTTTATTTTCACACCGGGATGTGACCTACAGGGAGTGGTTTTACTGGAATCAAGTTAACAATGTGAAAACTACGACTAAGGTTTTCTAACGTACGCCGCTGGGGAGAGATCGATAAAAGACCACAACACCATCAACTTACCCTGGTGGGTCTTTTCGCGTTCGCAGTCGGCCCGCCAGCTTCTTCATCTTCGTTTTCGTCTAGAAAAAGGCGTCGATACCTCGGTCTCTGTACTGTCGGTTTTGTCGAACTGCTTGCGATTTTGCCGCTTGTTTTCTTCCTGATGCAGAGAAGGAAAAATATTCCGCGTTGAAGCTTGAGTATCCACTGAACTAAATTAACCAACCTTTAAAAGATATTTGATAACACCACGCAGTGCCCACCCCCCATTGGGGGAGCACTTTTGCACAGTGCGGTCGACTTTCCGTCGCGGTGCAACATCAGTTGCTGACCTAAGGTTGACTTGACCTCAACGGCCACATATTGAGCCCCTTCGCTATACGTGAACATATCTTGAGAAATTCCATGCATCCAGTAAAACAGTTCGGTTGTAGCACCATTGCGATGCCTATCTGTTATGCCATCCGAAGGAAGCACGAAGGCCAGGTTGCCCAAGCCTAGACAGGAGAAGTCGGGGTGCAGAGGTCGGGTTCGAACCACACACCTTTCGGTCAGTAAAATCGCGCTCTAGCCACTTGAGCCCTCCAGTTCCGTTTTGGAATTTCACGGGATAAATATATTGAATGCATGTGTGCTCCAGATAGCTCAGTGATCAAGATGCCAGCTTACGGACCGGAAGGCCCGCGGTTCGAACCCGACCCCGGCTGATCCTGTCTAGGCTTCGGTAAGCTGAGCCGCATCTGAGCCCTCATGCTTTCTTCTTGTAGTAAGACAGCCAAGTAATGGATTATTATTAATGGCAATCAGAAGTCCTTCAACTCACAATGGGCTCAAATGAATGGACAAACGACGTGTGGTCACTTTCTCGGAATCCGGGAAGTTCGGGTTCAGATTTTCCGCACCGGCTGGAGTCGTAGCGAGGTCAATCTCTTTTCTAACCTTCGGTTCCACATGAGCAGTGTTTAGCGAAAGGGTTTTCAACACAGCAGGAGACCGTTGTATATGGACCAAGGGATGTACGACTGCCTGCTTCTTCGAGAGTTCCTTTTTCCGGAGTTCATCCAGCGTGGCTGGAAGGACCGATGTGTTGACGGTTTGGTTCACGGACAAGTCGAAAACACTCTGAATTGAATGATAAAAAAGAGATGAGAGGAAACACCTTAGGTAGGCAGATGAAATATGCTGAAAAATGTTTCCAAACCGCCGACACAAACCGTAAAAATCGATTGAAGTGAACTATGCAGTGCTCGGATTAAAGGGTAAGCAGACGTCGAGACCTCGAGTACGAATGGGCTCCAAACTGTAATAATAATAATAACAATAATAATAATAATAATAATAATAATAATAATAATAATAATAATAATAATCATTGACAGCATGACATCAGTGATCAACACCGATACTTCACTGCCGTACAGGGTCGTACGAGGACTGGGATACTGTCAGGGTGCTCCAAACCGCTGTGGAAGTATCTTCAGCAACCCCATGAATAGTGCTTGAAGCAGAAAACGTTACCTACCTTTGGTTTGATTGGTTGCTCACTGGGAACTGGTAAGGACTCAAGAGCTTTCTTCTTGCTTCGTGACTTGGATGTCTTAACTCCTGTGGGTGGCTTGCCCGTGAACGGATGTCCAGTGGGATTACTGTTCTTCGAGTCCGCCCGAAAGACCACTTGTCCCGGGCGGTTTATGTGTACCTCCACAGTCCGCGTGACAGGTGGGGCTGGCACTTTAAAATCCTCTGTTTGATGGGCTTGAACTCTCTGTTTCGGGCTGGATGGAGGATCTTCGTCACTTTCCTTTGTATGCACCGCACGTCGGCGTCTAGATCTTGCCGCAGGTTTTTTCTCAGGCGTCATGAAAGCCCACGAAGGCTCATCAATGATTGGTTTGGATTTTGTCCGAGCCTGTCGTTGTAAGTGAGCACGTGCAGTCACCTGTGGATTAACTGAAGAGGTTCGCGTGTCAACCGACGGACTGCGAGAACCAACTGAGATGGGGGCAGCAGAAGCTGCGAGGACAGTCTTTCGTTGCACGGTTACGGCGGGCAGTATGGGGCTGGGAAGATACTCCTTCTCTTGGGCGTGGGGTGGTGAATTCAAGCCGGCTTCTGAAAAAAAATCGGATTATGCATGAGTATGGTGACTTTATCTGTTCCACCAGTAGAAGAAGCGCAACTTCCAAAGAGAATTTGACGGTAAGGAGTGTGTTCAAATACCATGAAAGGTGCGAAGTACATGTCGATGGATGGAATATTTCGGGTCAACCTTCCCACTAATATGTAAGCTTTGTCCTCTATGCCTTAAAAAATGGGAACAATGTCATCCGGATATCCCATGGCAGCACACTGATTTCAAAACCAGGGTTTTGACGAACTACTTGGGGGATAAACAAAAACAGAAAAACTACTCACCCGTTTTCGGCCTCCGAATACGTGAAAATGAGGCGGGACCGTATAAACCGCATTAACAGTCTGCACTGTTATTATGATATATGCATGTGACCGTGCCACCCCAGCCCCCTCCCCAGTCAGTTTGGGACGGGCGCCAGATTTGACTAAGAACCTCGTTTCCAAGAGGAACCCCTTAAAAGACAATTACGGAGCTGGCTCAGCGAACCATATTTGACAGTTTAGAACGGCTGGGCTAAGAACCTTGTTCAAAACGACGCGCAGGAGATTTCTGTTGCACGAAAACACATAAATGAGCGTTAGTCTGAGTTGGCTGCCAAACCGGACTTAGTGGCGTTGAACATCCACACGCATTTCGAAGGAGTCCCACTTCCCCTACCGGGGAATACGGACGACGATCTTGCGCTAATGTGCTGCTATTTGTCCTATCGATTCGTTGATCTTTGTGTATCGCGCAGAGCACAGATCACCACAGAGGAACGCAGATTAAAGCATTTAATGAAGGCCGTA
>NW_008752366.1:18570-19872 GCF_000715545.1 Opisthorchis viverrini
GGGGAATGGGGGGGGGGGCGGGCGGAACGAGAGAATGGATATTTTTCCACATGGGTTGTTTGATTTGTATGAGGCTCAAGACACATAAAACTTCGCATGATGTGAAACATTTCGTTACCCGACACAGCAAATCCGGCGCTTCAATGTGACTCTAGCCTCAGATGATGTCTAACGCAGCCTTAGGTTTAAAAGCACGAAATAGAGATCGATGAGGGCTTTTGTCTAACCCTCCCGGAAGCTGTCAATCAAGATTCCGCCCGCCTTGCTGCAAAGGATGTCTCATTAAAAGTGCACGGGTTGCAAAATGATCCTGTTTAATTTGTGAAGACGGTATGAGTTTAGAGCACCGTTGAAATTTTGGTGGATTTTTTTTCATTTTTCGACCATAATGGAAAAACCCCGGTTTTTTTTTTCATTTTTCGACCATAATGGAAAAAACCCCGGTGATCCTACATAAACGGTAATTAATCCGGGTGGGAATTTGTCACTCTGTCGACCTATTTGGGTGCGATTACGTGTGGCTGAGCAGGTAGTGGTTGATCTGTTCGCCGAGCTTGACAATTCGCTTTCTGGGGATGCAATGCCTGCAAGCTCGGAGAACAGATAGACGGCCACCTGCTCAGCCCGCAGAGTGGATGGTCTCCTTCCTCTTTGAGTGGCTCATTGTAGACCTCCGCCGTACAAACTTGAACCAGCCTCACAGCTTCTCATGTTTAATAGGCTACGCACGCTGACGAATGCCATCACCGAAAATTGGAGTCCCAGACGCAGCTGAAAATGTCATTTACTCACTCGGACACACGGAGCAGGACTGGGGGAGGCACGAAGCGGTAACGCAGGATGAAGATCGCTGGATTCATTTGGGATGTGCGTTGAGTCGCCTAGGACCGGAGGTGCGGGGTTTCTCACGGTAACCGTTGCACGCGGAAGTGCTTCAATGAAAGGAACCCCACAATCAGCGGGTAAAGTCGATCCAACGGAGGTCAAATGAACAGAAGGCTGGTGTTCCTTTATCAGAGGCGCATCGCGCTGAACTGGATCCACGCTATAAACAAAAAGTACAAGAACAGACAGTATGATTACTAATAAACAAATAACTTATAGCAAGCTAACTGGAGGCTAGGCAATCGTTGTCGTGATCATGAAGGCAACTCACTTAAAGTAACGCTAGTACGAGAGGTAAAAGCTGATAGCCAGGGTATCAAATTTTGAAGAACAAGCGTTTTGCCCTGCTAACGAACACAGATGACACAACATGAAATGCTTCAGTTAGCTAACTCAGCGGCGGTGTTTCCAAAAAGT
>NW_008752366.1:22406-28055 GCF_000715545.1 Opisthorchis viverrini
GCAGTACCCCAGCCCTCATGCTTCCTTCCGGTGACATAGCAGCTAGGCACTGAAAGGGTGTTACAGCTGTTCCGATATTAGGGGTTACATCACAGTGCCCCACGAGATGCGGCCACAAACCCACTCACATCACCATCCACATTTTCCTGTTTGTCAGGAAAATATTTCTGGGCGAAGGACTTCGTTGAAACTGAGGAACTTGGGATGGATAGGCCATGTCACTTTGGTGGGTATGGACAGTACTGTCCACTGACAAGTGAAGCCGATCCGTATTATATAACTTCGTCCCTCTCCCTTCTAAGAGGACGAAAACCGATCGTTCCACAAAAGAGGTTTCTCCAGAGACAGTCTCCGATGCGGTGGCCTTTCCTGGTACCGTCTACAGATGCCTATACAGTTGCGCTAGATGTACGACATACATCGAGAGCGATGTATGTAGTGTGCCATCATATAACGACCCGATTGAAAGTTACGTTAGTCCTGCGCACGATCACACCCATCCCACGTCCCAATGTCAGGTATCAACTGCGGCGCGCCGTGTAGTCGCCGTAAGGCAGCTGCTCACACACTTGCAGGTGTGTGAGATGGACCAAGTGGTTAGAGCGCGAATTTACTGACCGGAGGGCCGTGGTTCGAACCCGACCTCTTCCACTCGACTTGCCCTGTCTAGACTTGGGCAACCTGGCAGTATTCCAGTCTTCGTGCTTCCTTCTGGTGACATGGCAGTTAGGCACCGGGAGGGTACTACGGCTAAGCGATTATTCATTTATTCACATGCTATTTCGAGCCCACAAAGTAAGCCAGAGTAACGAAGGAGCGCAACTGCCCCGGGTAGATGTGATTTGGATTACGAATACCCAGACCGACGCCCATGCTGTGAGCGATCCATCTAATGGGGACGTATTTCGTGGGGTTTCTTAACACTGCCAAAAGCCTTCAAATAGTTTGCCTCATAAAAGAGAAAACTAGCAACCAAGTGGAAAATAACGGCGGAGTTGTGTACCGGAAGTTTGGATCAGTAGGTGTCGATGCCATCAAATAACAGGATGACGAGGTATAAGGCTGAAGGACTAGTTGGTCATATTTTCACTTCTAGGCTGCAACTTTGGAATCAAAATACCATTTTGTTCGCCCAACAGAATCAAACACATCAAATTGATTACTTTGCTGCTAATTGATGTGCCGGGCATCTATGAGCCGCATCGTCCAGAGAGATTGTAAATCGAAATGGTTCAGCCGTGCCTAGCTGTTATGCCACCAGAAGGAAGCTCGAGGGCTGCGATGCCGTCAGGTTGCTCAATCCTAGACAGAGGAAGCCGAGATGCAGACGTCGGGTTCGAAACACGCATCTTTCGGTCGGTAAATTCGTGCTCCAACCACGGAGTCATCTCACCCAGAGATTGATTGCACTCTACCAAGTTTGATAAATTTAAGTAGCTGTTCACCAAATTCATGACCAAAACGAATACGGGTTGATCCTCTCAGGGAGGGGGCGATTGAAGGGTCTCATTCAAACGGACTAAAAAAGTGATGGCTTCAATCGGCCAACCGAAAATGGTCCGCATGGATGATAGTTCTCATAAAGGGAAATATTATTGAAAAGCCGTACATATGGAAACTACGGTACAGGACCCCCGACCACAAAGAAAAGTTTCGCTTTTATACCATTGGGAGAGGTTTTTCGCCATTAAATGTGATCTTAGCTGAGAGTCGGAGGACGGTCTCTCGATTTCAGGCCGGAGCCACATGACCCGAGTGAAGTGACCTCAGCGGTTGGAGGGCGTCCTCTCTTGTGAAGAGTAACCTATACATAGCAAGCTGCGTCGATGGTCAAGTGTTGCGCTCAGACAACAAGTATCTCTTACGTCTAAGGATGGACCGCTAGTCAAGTTGAGGCCCCCATGCAAGGATTCTGAAAAAAATATATGACTGAAAGACAACAAGCTTGAGGTCATCAAAAGCCGCATTGACCAAAACGAAGTATACGGGAACAGAAGAATCGTATTTTTGGAGTTATTTTGGCAGCTAAGCATGGATAGATAACTGGGGGTAGAAAATTGCGCCATACAAGAGGGGGGCGTCGCTACGTTCAGGCTTGTCAGAAAGACGGAGGTCTGTAGTCATCTTAATCACGAAGGGCTCAGTTCAAAGGAGACCACAGACAACAAGCGATAAAGACTTACACACGGTCCACGGCAAACTGGTCCACAATTGTGTCTGCCAGAACATTTGAAGTACCCCAGGCGGTTTGGTCAGAGATCCCTATGCCGTCTGGTGGCAGAGGAGGAGCTTCACCCAGAGAGCGCATTACGGCCATGCCAGCGTCAAACATCGAGACGATAACCTCACGAAGCTTCAGCTGGTTTTCCTGAAAGGGTTGTGTGAAAAGGGACAGTTCATCGACCACTGTGGGAAACCATCTACGTAGATAACAACACGAATAAAAGCTGGATTAGGCAACAGAGATAATCGCGGCCCACAACCCACCTTGATTTTGTCCAACGCCTCCAGATGTGCACGCAGCCGTACTAGTTCGACACGTAAGTTGCATGCCTCCATCTGAGCGGCAAACTTCGCCGTTCGCTCAGCATTCACTTCCATTTGCAACTCCGCCACGCGCTTGGCCAACGATGCATTATTGCTCTTCAACGAGGCCGCACAAATTGAACGATTGACTGGGGAATGCGATCAAAAAAGATATTTGGTTAGCATTTACTTACTGGGGCAGAAAAAATAATCACCAGATCACAGAAATTTGAGGAGTCTAGAGGATGAAAAAATGACAGTAAGAGTGACTGCTTCCTACGGATAAAGTGCACCCACTCCAGTAACAGGAGGCTATCCACAGGGGACGGTCTGTAAATTGAAGTTTCAGGGAGAAAACAAAAATTTGGGCCTGAAAACAGCACAATAGAAACATATTCACGATGCTACGTGTTGTTAGCTCACGGGCCGCGGAAAGGTCCATGGTGTAGATGAAAAGTGGGAGTTTCATAGTTTGCTGTCTTTGGAAAGCATCAAGCAGACAGAAGTTCGGTCAGGCAAAGGTGGACGGTCATTTGGAATCAGTGGTTGCTTCCTCAAAATCGAATGGAATGAGTGTGATGGACAGTATTACAAGAGGGCAGAAGTTCGGTCAGGCAAAGGTGGACGGTCATTTGGAATCAGTGGTTGCTTCCTCAAAATCGAATGGAATGAGTGTGATGGGGGGACAGTATTAGTCGCCGCGGCAAGTCGAAAAAACACAGAAAAGCCATATCTCACCAACTTGACAACTATCAGCCATGAGGGTATCGAACGAGAATTTAACCTTGTGAACTGCTTTCTCCATTCATAATAAATATTTCGCTTCTGACCTAAGCTGTGATTTCCCCCAATTTTCACTTCCAAGAAGCGATACACACAAGCACATTTCTGAGATTGAAGTGGGCTCCATTTTTACAACCCACATTTCTGTTAAAAGCCGGCAGTCCAAATTGGAAGTACCAGGTAACCAAATGAACTGCTTTCAAAGTATTAAGCCAAGTAGTCCAAACGTCCTCCTTTGCTGGACACCTCTCAACTAAAACCTGCCAGGAAGGCCAAAGGAGAGAAACCAGACTAAGAGTACCGAGACCCCGTACTACGAGTAATCGTACTACAAGATGACTTAGGGCTAAAGTCGTAGCGTGCTGTGCGATGGGAGTGACAGGACAGTAAGGCGTTTCCCTCAAGCGGCCGGCATGTTCATATTTACGGAGGCAGCAACACTATCTTCCTCCGAGAAAGAACGGATTAGAAGAGGTCGAACATAAAAACCGCACACTTCGATCACCCAACAGTTGACCGTGACCACTGATACACCAAGGAATGCGGTCGAAACGCCCCTAAAACGAGACTTTGGTGTTGTGCAAGAGGCATATGCTGTGGCAGCCGTACTAGGAGTCAGAAAATAATGTCTTACGCCCTGTCTCCTCCGGTTAAGCCAGCCCCTTTAGCTAAGTTAGACTATTAAGTCATCGGATTTGGACAGGCTCCCAAAGAAATCCTACTGCCCACTGCCTCGCGGGTCAGGCTTTTGAGTTAGAGGCTTGAGGTGAGGTACACCAACAAAATCCCCTTCTCCGACCTGAGCAACCGGGAAGTGTTATTTGTTCACACATTTATTTGTCCCTCCCCAATCCCTTCCCATCATACGAAGAAACGTTGCCGCGTCAGTTGATCGCCAGTTATCTGACCTATGTGTTTTATACACCCCGCTACCTGAACTCACGAGATCCTTTCTACATAAGAGCATCCAAAGCCCATGCTTTATGTCAAGTTGGCAAACAGGCAGTGCCGTTCCTTGTGGGAGACACGATGTACACGTCGACACTTCGTGCTTGTGATGGACCATAAACCACTGTCGGCTTTATTTAGTCCCAAGAATGGTATCCCAGTCTACAAAAGCTAATACCGGCAACGACGAAGCCGTTCAGTTGTAATACCCTTTCGGGTGTTACACGCAACAGAAGGAAACACGAGGGATGCGATACTTCCATGTTGTCCCAGCTTAGACAGGAGAAGTCGAGAGGCAGAGGGGGGTTCGAATCACGGACCTTTCAGTCAGTAAATTCGCGCTCCAACCACTGAACAATCTCTCCCGATTCTGCTGGGCTACAACTTTACCACAAAGTTTGCCTCAACCGAGAAGAACGGGCAGGCCGATGCGCTAACGCGCCTATTTACTTCCCATGAGTTGGAAGCAGAAGACACGGTCATAGCAACCGTTGCCATCGAACCAGAAGTCCGTGCTGTGGTGTTGGAGACCATGAACCAGCTACCCGCGACTTTTGACACGGTCCGCGATGCCAGTGAAAAATGGCAGCAAACTGCAGAAGGTAATGGAGCACGATCAATCCATCTGGTAGACAACCTGTCCATCAGAACTCTGGAAGCTTTTTTCAACGAGGAAGTGTGCTATCTTTCATCAGTGGCTGTCTTCTCTTTAGTGACCGAATTGTCATTCTCGGCGAACTTCGCCACCGGGCCCTAGCACAGTTCCACGATGGGATAAGCCGCATGAAGGTCCTTGCTGACAGATATGTTTATTGACCTGGTATGTATGAGCACGTTGAGCAGGTATCTCGGATTTGTTTCTGATGTGCGGCTGCCCAGAAGTTACCCAGCCGCAGCCTTGGCCACAACCGGAAAAACCATGGTTGCGCATCCCTGTGGATTTTGCCGGGCCAGTTAACGGACGAAGCTTTCTCATCGTTGTCGATACATTCAGTAACTGGCCTGAAATCCTTATTGCGTCTGAGACAACAACGATGGCAACCATCACTAAACTGCGGTGTTTGTTTTCAGTATTCGGTATTATATGTCCAACAACAGTATTCAGTTCAAAGTCCATCAATTCGGCGAATACGTTCAAAGACAGGGCGTAACACAGGCTACTTCTCCACCATTCCATCCCTAATCCAACGATCAAGCTGAACGGTTTGTAGATAACTTTTGACGCGCCTTGCCAAAAGCAGGGGGAGGGTGTTGTGTCTTGATGTACGGTAGTGCAACTCTGTGCCGGTCCCTTGGCTTCCTGCTCCGCCCACTATGATATAGCAAAAGGCACGGTAGCTCTACACAGCCCTTTATGGAGACAGGAAAATCATTACAACTGTATATATATAT
>NW_008752366.1:29112-29896 GCF_000715545.1 Opisthorchis viverrini
ACCGAACATCACATCATTTGGACGCATGTGTCACGTGCAGGACACGGGCCAGACGTAGGCATGCCCTGATTGGTCAGAATGCCAGCCAATCCGAGTCAAGCACCTTGGCTCGACGGTTCCCGCTCCCTCACGGACATTCTGGCACGACCTTGTGGAACACTCTGTGACTACCCTATATATACACAGTTGTAATGATTTTCCTGTCTCCATAAAGGGCTGTGTAGAGCTACCGTGCCTTTTGCTATATCATAGTGGGCGGAGCAGGAAGCCAAGGGACCGGCACAGAGTTGCCCGTACGTACATCAAGACACAACACCCTCCCCCTGCTTTTGGCAAGGCGCGTCAAAAGTTATCTACAAACCGTTCAGCTTGATCGATTAGGGATGTGCACTACCGTACATCAAGACACAACACCCTCCCCCTGCTTTTGGCAAGGCGCGTCAAAAGTTATCTACAAACCGTTCAGCTTGATCGTTGGATTAGGGATGGAATGGTGGAGAAGTAGCCTGTGTTACGCCCTGTCTTTGAACGTATTCGCCGAATTGATGGACTTTGAACTGAATACTGTTGTTGGACATATAATACCGAATACTGAAAACAAACACCGCAGTTTAGTGATGGTTGCCATCGTTGTTGTCTCAGACGCAATAAGGATTTCAGGCCAGTTACTGAATGTATCGACAACGATGAGAAAGCTTCGTCCGTTAACTGGCCCGGCAAAATCCACAGGGATGCGCAACCATGGTTTTTCCGGTTGTGGCCAAGGCTGCGGCTGGGTAACTTC
>NW_008752366.1:29906-37297 GCF_000715545.1 Opisthorchis viverrini
TGGTCTCCTTTGAACTGAGCCCTTCGTGAATAAGATGAGTACAGAACTCCGTCTTTCTGAAAACCCTGAACGTAGCGACGCCCTCTCTTGTATGGCGCAAGTTTCTACCCCCAGTTATCTATGTGTACTTTTCTGTCAAGATAACTCCAAAAATATGACTTCCGTTCTAGCATACTCCTTTTTGGTCAATGCGACTTTTGATAACCTCAAGCTTGTTGTCTTTCACTCCTATATTCTTTCATAGAATGACTTTTTTGGAAGCAGATCCACTCCCATTAGGAGTCTTTACTGATCGGGGTTAGTTGCAACGTCTCAACAAGGTTGGGATGGGCCAAATACCCTTCTTCGGGGTGTCATTTCGGAAGGGTGGATCACCGTACAAATATCAGACCTATCGAATGGGTACAGAACTAATACCGCGGATCGAGCTGGGATGGTGGACATCACAGATTTCTGTTTCGACGGTCCGGGTTCGCGAATCCTTACTTGGGGGCCTCAACTTGACTGGTGTTCCGTCGTTAGACGTAAGAGATACGTGTTGTGTTAACGCAACACTCGACTGCCGACGCAGCTTGGTATGTATAGGTTACTCTTCACAAGAGAGGACGCGCTTCAACCGCTGAGGCCACTTCATTCGGGACACGTGGTTTCCTTTGAGAGACCTTTTGAGAGACCGTCCTCCAACACTCAGCTAAGACCACACCTAATGGCGAAAAGCCTCTCTCAACAAAGTCTACGGTGCAAAAGTCGTGCTGTAAGCTTTCGTTTATCCTCACGTCTTTTTTGGTTGTCTTCCCAGTGGCATACAGACGAAACTTTTTTTGTGGTCGGGGGTCCTATACCGTAGTTTTCATATGTACGACGTGTAAACACTACTTCCCTTTGTAGGAACTTTCATTCATGCGGGCCACTTTCGGCTGGCCCATTGAAGTCATCAATTTCTTTTCATTTGAATGAACCTCTTCAATCGCCCCCTGAGAGGATCAGCCCCTCTTCGTTCTGGTCGTGAATTTGGTGAACAGCTATTTAAATTTATCACACTTGGTAGAGCTCACTCAACCTCTCTGGGCGAGATGACTCCGTGGTCGGAGCGCGAATTTACCGACCGGAAGATCCGTGGTTCGAACCCGACTTCTGCATCTCGACTTCCTCTGTCTAGGATTAGGCACCCTGGCAGTATCGCATCCCTCGTGCTTCCTTCTGGTGGCATGACAGCTAGGCACAGAAAGTGTGTTACGGGCTCATAGGCGGCCGGCACATCAATTGGGAGCGAAGTAATCAATTCGATGTGTTTGATTCTGTTGGGCGAATAAAATACCGTTTTGATTCCGAAGTTACAGCCTAGAAGTGAAAATATGACCGTCAACTAGTCCTTCAGCCTTATCGATTTCGGAGCACATTAAGGCTCCATTTAGACTAAAAGGATGGTAAGAATCTCTGAATACACCTAGTCATCCTGTTATTTTATGGTATCGATATCCGCTGACCCAAACTTTTGGTATACAACTACGCCGTTTTCTCCACTAGGTTGCCAGTTTTCCTTTTTATGGGGTAAACTATTTGAGGGCTTTTGGCCGTGTTAAGAAACCCCACGAAATACGTTCCCATTAGAGGGATCGCTCACAGCACGGGCGTCGGGTATTCGTCATCCAAATCACGTCTACCGGGGGCAGTTGCACTCCTTCGTCACTCTGGCTTACCTTGTGGGCTCGAAATAGCATGTAGCCGTAGCACCCTTTCGGTGCCTATCTGCCATGCCACACGAAGGAGGTACGAGGGCTGGGATACTGCCAGGTCGCCCAAGCCTAGACAGGGGAAGTTGAGTGGCAGAGGTCGGGTTCGAACCACGGACCTTCCGGTCAGTAAATTCGCTCTCTAACCACTTGGTCCATCTAGAAATAGCATGTAGCCTGCAAGTGCATGAGCAGTTGCCCTATGGTGACTACACGGCACGCCACAATTGATATTTGACATAGGGAGGTGGGATGGGTGTAATCGTGCGCAAGACTAAGGTACCTTAGATATAGATGAGGAGTATTACTACCATAATTGTTTTCATTGTTGCATTCACTATGCACCTTTTGGAGAAATCGCCTCTGAGTTAGCTTGCCTTTGTTGTTTTGTCATCTGTGTTCGTTAGCAGGGAAAACGCTTGTTCTTCAAAACTTGATACGCTGGCTGTCATATTTTTGGAGTTGTCTTGACAGAAAAGTACACATAGATAACTGGGGGTAGAAACTTGCGCCATACAAGAGAGGGCGTCGCTACGTTCAGGGTTTTCAGAAAGACGGAGTTCTGTACTCATTTTATTCACGAAGGGCTCAGTTCAAAGGAGACCACAGACAACAAGCGAGTAAGACTTACACACGGTCCACGGCAAACTGGTCCACAATTGTGTCTGCCAGAACATTCGAAGTACCCCAGGCGGTTTGGTCAGAGATTCCTATGCCGTCTGATGGCAGGGGAGGAGCTTCACCTACAGAGCGCATTATGGCCATGCCAGCGCCAAACATTGAGACGATCACCTCATGAAGCTTGAGCTGGTTTTCCTAAAGGGGTTGTGTTTGAAAAAAAGCGGTTCATCGACCACTGTGGGAAACCATCTACGTAGATGACAACACGAATAAAAGCTGGATCAGGCAACATACATAATCGCGGTCCACAACCCACCTTGATTTTGTCCAACGCCTCCAGATGTGCACGCAACCGTGCTAGTTCGACACGTAAGTTGCATGTCTCCATCTGAGCGGCAAACTTCGCCGTTCGCTCAGCATTCACTTCCATTTGCAACTCAGCCACGCGCTTGTCCAACAATGCATTATTGCTCTTCAACGAGGCCGCACAAATTGAACGATTGACTGAAGAATGCGATCAGAAAAAGATATTTGGTTAGCATTTACTTAATGGGGCAGAAAAAACAATCACCAGATCACAGAAATTTGAGGAGTCTAGAGGATGAAAAAATGACAGTAAGAGTGACTACTTCCTACGGATGAAGTACACCCACTCCCGTAACAGGAGGCTATCCACAGGGGACGGTCTGTAAATTTAAGTTTCAGGGAGGATTGGTCTTTAAAGAGACTTCCGGCAGAGAACAAAAATTTGGCGTGAATACAGCGCAATAGAAACACACTCATGATGTTACGTGCTTTAAACTCATGGGCTGCGGAAAGGTTCACGGTGTAGAAGATGAAGGGTGGAGGAAGTTTCATAGTTTGCCGTCTTGGGAAAGAATCAAGAGGGCAGAAGTTCGGTCAGGCAAAGGGTGATGGTCATTTGGAACCAGTGGTTGCTTCCACAAAATCGAGTGGACTGAGAGTGAATGGGGACAGTATTAGTCGCCGTAGTAAGTCAAAAAGACATAGAAAAGCCATATCTCACCAATATACGAGACGGATCGTTTAACTTGACAACTATCAGCCATGAGAGTATCGAACGAAAATTTGACCTTGTGAACTGCTTTCTCCATGCATGATAAATATTTCGCTTCTGACCTAAGCCGGGATTTCCCCAAATTTTTACTTCCAAGCAGCGATACACACACGGACATTTCTGAGATTGAAGCGGGCTCCATGTTTACAACCCACATTTCTGTTAAAAGCCGGCAGTCCGGACCGGAGGTACTAGGAAACCAAATGAACTCCTTTCGAAATATTGAGCCAGGTTGTCCAAACGTCCTCCTTTCCTGGATAGCTCTCGACTAAAAGTTGCCAGGAAGGCCAAAGGAGAGAAGTCAGACTATGAGCACCGAGACCCCGTGCTACGAGTAATCGCACTACAAGATGACTTGGGGTTAAAGTCGTAGCGTGCTGTGCGATGGGAGTGTCAGGACAGTAAGGCGTTTCCCACAGGCGGCCGGCATGTTCATATTTACGGAGGCAGCGACACTGTCTTCCTCCGAGAAAGAACGGGTTAGAAGAGGTCGAACCTAAAAACCACTCACTTCGATCGTCCAATAATTGACCGTGACCACTGGCACACCAGGGAATGCGGTCGAAACGCCCCTAAAACGATAGTTTGGTGCTTTTCAGGAGGCATCTACTGTGGCGGCCGCATTAGGAGTCAGAAAGCAATGTCTTACTCCCTGTGTCCTCCGGTTAGGCCAGTCCCTTCAGCTAAGTTAGACTATCAAGTCATCGGATTTTGGCAGGCTCCCCAAAGAAATCCTACTGCCCGCAGCCTCACGGGTCAGGCTTTTGAGTCAGAGGCTCAAGGTGAGGTACATCAACGAAATCCCCTTATCTGACATGAGCAACCGGGAAGTGTTATTTGTCCACACATTTATTTTTCCGTCCCCAATCCCTACCCACTATACAAAGAAACGCTGCCGGGTCAGCTGATCGCCAGTTATCTGACCTATGTGTTTTATACACCCCGCTGCCCAACAACAATAGAGGAAATCACACTTTTCTGAACTCACGAGATCCTTTCTACATAGGAGCATCCAAAGCCCGCACTTTATGTCAAGTTAGCAAACAGGCAGTCCCGTTCCTTCCGGGAGACACGATGTACTCTCCACAAAAACGCCGACACTTCGTGCTGGTGACGGACCATATACCACTGTCGGCTATATTTAGTCCCAAGAATGGTATTCCAGTCTACACAAGCAACTGCGGGCAACGACGAAGCACGGTTCTAATAAAAATAAATAAATCGTTCAGCTGTAATACCCTTTCGGATGTTACACGCACCAGAAGGAAACACGAGGGATGCGATACTTCCATGTTGTCCGAGCCTAGACAGGAGAAGTTGAGAGGTAGGGTTCGAATCACGGACCTTCCAGTTAGTAAATTCGCGCTCCAACCATTGAACGATCTCGCCCGATTCTGCTGGCCTACAACTTTACCACAAAGTTTGCCTCGACCGAGAAGAACGGGCAGGCCGATGCGTTAACGCGCTTATTTACTTCCCATGAGTTGGAAGCAGAAGACGCAGTCATAGCAACCGTTGCCATCGAACCAGAAGTCCGTGCTGTGATGTTGGAGACCATGAACCAGCTACCCGCGACTTTCGACACGGTCCGCGATGCCATTGAAAAATGGCAGCAAACTGCAGAAGGTAATGGAGTAAGATCAATCCATCTGGCCAACAACCTGTCCATCAGGAGAACTCCAGAAACTTCCTTCAAAGACGAAGTGTACTACCTTTCATCAGTGGTTGTCTTCTCTTTGGTGACCGAACTGTCATTTCCGGCGAACTTCGCCACCGGGCCCTAGCACAGTTCCACAATGGGATAAGCCGCATGAAGGCCCTTGCTGACAGATATGTTTATTGGCCTGGTATGCATGAGCACGTGGAGCAGGTATCTCGGATTTGTTTCCGATGTGCGGCTGCCCAGAAGTTAACCAGCCGCGCCTTGGCCAGCTAGGAAAACCACGGTAGTGCCTTTTTATAGAATTTGCCGGACCGATAACGTGCAAAGCTTTGTCGCTGTTGCTGATATATTCGGGGAGTGACCCAAAGACTGTGACGTCCAAGATATTAACGATGGCAACCATCACCAAACTGCGGTATTTGTTTTCAGTATTCGGTATTATACGTCCAACAACAGCATTCAGTTCAAAGTCCATCAATTTGGCGAATACGTTCGAAGACACGGCGTAATACATGCTACTGCTCCACCATTCCATCCCTAATCCAACGAGCAAGCTGAACGGTTCGTAGATACCTTTTGACGCGCGCTGACAAAAGCAGAAGGGGGGAGGGACCACGGCATCAGTTCTGGATACGCTACTGCTGAATTATAGAGCAACCCATAACCCACAGACTCCGGACGGTCCATCCCCAGTAGATGTTATGATGAACAGACAGTTGAAACTTGTCCATGACGCTATACCGCCAATCACCAACGGGAAGGAAACCAATTTTCAGGCCTGGGAACCGTTTGCCTATTCCGAACCCGAAATTGGAAGATCAGGAGAGTGCTCGCCAGGCCTCTATCCACTGACAAACCTGGTAAAAGGAACTCTGCGGGTGTCACAGTATAGCTAAATGGGCCATAAAAGTACACAAGCCGCCACACTTTGATAAGCTGACATTCTCCCGACCAAACAACACAAGAGACCTTGATATGGCTTACTATAAGTGATCCTCAGTAGAAGTGATGTCTCCGGTTGGCGTCGCAAGTGACGCAACTTGGAATTCGGTTCTTCGAAATTTATGCACTGAATCCAGCAGAAGCCAGAGGTAGTACAGCAACCGACATCTCTTGACCAACGGCCCTTTGTCACAAGGAATCCTCGTTCTTTCGTTGTGCATGGGACCTGTTAATGCAGATCTGGAGCAGCGTTCTGACTACTTGTCAGCTATTCTCTCTCTACTCCGGAAAACGGTGTCTTCAACGCAGGGGTGCGCGTCGAAAACTCGTAATACATCTCGCGTCTGCTATTTACAGATAACACCATCACACCGTGAGTTTAAGACGGAGATTTTCAAAAGCGACACCTGCTCTTGCTGATCAAGTCCAAGAGGTAAGCATTCCGCCTCAGCTCTGTTTTGGTGTCCGGTTGCGAAGACTAAACCACGCAAATATCTGCATTCAAGAGGTATTTTTCATTAAGATCTAACACATAAAGACGATTTCATATGTGCTTAAACAACTCAATCAGAATGCACTGAAGGCGTGAAAATCTACGACACGGGGATACTTTCCGTTGAATGGGCTTAGCCCACAGAAACAAGTGAAGCCATGATACTCACTTGACTTTTGAAGGATTCTCCGAGAAGTACTGAACGCACTCTTCTTCCTAAATAACCTGATACTGTTATTCAAAGCCTGACACCTGTCCCGCGGAGCCGGCATTCCGCAACCGGCGTATTTCCTGATGCGGAAAGTGACAGTTCGGTGAAATATTGACTATCCATTGGTCGAATTCACGCCCCGTCCGATTGGTGCAAATACAGTTTGCTTATTGGTCCAAATTCAAGGGTTTGTAGGGTATCTTCTGAAGGAATCTACCCGAAACTGGGAAAGGGTCGAAGAGCGACCTTAAAGAATCTCGATCCCTATTGGATACATCTTTCAAAACGTACTGATTAGAGATAGTATTAGAACAACAAATACCACGACTACAACCACAACTGCTGGGAGTACTAGGTTGCGAGCAAAATTTCAAGGTCAGGTGTTGTAGAAAACTATTTTGGATTCCCGCCCATCCATACGTTTTTGCCCATTTTTTATACTAGATGACTATTTATTTGCTGTGGTTCCCCACAAAGACTAACGGTACTTCAATCTCCAGAAGGCCTAATTTTTCTAAGTCACCAGTTCGTGGAGCATGTTTACTCCTCATCTACCTAATCGTCTCTGTCGACGTGATGCCACTGTCCCAAGCTTCCATAGTCCCATCTAAACTACCAGCTCATATGGGTGGCTAAGGTTACCGGAGACC
>NW_008752366.1:37814-40868 GCF_000715545.1 Opisthorchis viverrini
GTAAAAGGAACTCTGCGGGTGTCACAGTATAGCTAAATGGGCCATAAAAGTACACAAGCCGCCGCACTTTGATAAGCTGACATTCTCCCGACCAAACAACACAATAGACCTTGATATGGCTTACTATAAGTGATCCTCAGTAGAAGTGATGTCTCCGGTTGGCGTCGCAAGTGACGCAACTTGGAATTCGGTTCTTCGAAATTTATGCACTGAATCCAGCAGAAGCCAGAGGTAGCACAGCAACCGACATCTCTTGACCAACGGCCCTTTGTCACAAGGAATCCTCGTTCTTTCGTTGTGCATGGGACCTGTTAATGCAGATCTGGAGCAGCGTTCTGACTACTTGTCAGCTATTCTCTCTCTACTCCGGAAAACGGTGTCTTCAACGCAGGGGTGCGCGTCGAAAACTCGTAATACATCTCGCGTCTGCTATTTACAGATAACACCATCACACCGTGAGTTTAAGACGGAGGTTTTCAAAAGCGACACCTGCTCTTGCTGATCAAGTCCAAGAGGTAAGCATTCCGCCTCAGCTCTGTTTTGGTGTCCGGTTGCGAAGACTAAACCACGCAAATATCTGCATTCAAGAGGTATTTTTCATTAAGATCTAACACATAAAGACGATTTCATATGTGCTTAAACAACTCAATCAGAATGCACTGAAGGCGTGAAAATCTAAAACACGGGGATACTTTCCGTTGAATGGGCTTAGCCCACAGAAACAAGTGAAGCCATGATACTCACTTGACTTTTGAAGGATCTCCGGGAAGGTACTGAACGCACTCTTCTTCCTAAATAACCTGATACTGTTATTCAAAGCCTGACACCTGTCCCGCGGAGCCGGCATTCCGCAACCGGCGTATTTCCTGATGCGGAAAGTGACAGTTCGGTGAAATATTGACTATCCATTGGTCGAATTCACGCCCCGTTGGTGCGGTGCAAATACAGTTTGCTTATTGGTCCAAATTCAAGGGTTTGTAGGGTATCTTCTGAAGGAATCTACCCGAAACTGGGATCGAAGAGCGGAGCGACCTTAAAAAATCTCGATCCCTATTGGATACATCTTTCAAAACGTACTGATTAGAGATGGTATTAGAACAACAAATACCACGACTACAACCACAACTGCTGGGAGTACTAGGTTGCGAGCAAAATTTCAAGGTCAGGTGTTGTAGAAAACTATTTTGGATTCCCGCCCATCCATACGTTTTTGCCCATTTTTTATACTAGATGACTATTTATTTGCTGTGGTTCCCCACAAAGACTAACGGTACTTCAATCTCCAGAAGGCCTACTTTTTCTAAGTCACCAGTTCGTGGAGCATGTTTACTCCTCATCTACCTAATCGTCTCTGTCGACGTGATGCCACTGTCCCAAGCTTCCATAGTCCCATCTAAACTACCAGCTCATATGGGTGGCTAAGGTTACCGGAGACCCTCGCAATGTGGCGTTTTGTACCTTCATTTTACTTCCATTATAACACTACATATTTCATCGATTGCATAATCGTTTTTGTTTAAATACGAAAAACTGCAAAAAACGCGCACTTGTACAATTTCACATAATACAAGCGTGGTCACGCGCTTCGGCTCTCTCTTCTGATTTCGCTCGCTCTTGCAGCGGTCATTCGCGAGTCTCATGTACTAACTCTGGTACCAAAACATTTCAAACATCTTCAGAATTTATTATATGTGGGAACTGTTCAGAAGAAGACCTCTGGACCGACATAATTAGATTATTGTTCATTCGCTGACCTAGGCCAACGACGAACTATTCTAAAGAGAAAAATTATTAGTGAGACTGTTCCATCTGACTTCTTTATTTTTGTATACCCAACCTAGCGTAATTATTATTATTTCTTTGCCGCACACTCCCCGTAATGTAAATTATTGGGTAGCCAGACCATTCCAGCAGTACGGCATAGAATTTTGCTACTACGCCAGACTCTTCTCACCCTTATTCTCCGAATTAAATATCCCTGAACCTACGCGAAACTGTAGCTTCAATTTCAAATGTTCGGAACAATATTTTTGGGACCTCAGTCTGTGAGGTCTTCAAGTCATTAGCATATTATTATTATATTAATTGCTTAATCGGGGCGCTTCCCCTAAACCTGGAATAAACCTCTCGCTGTCACAGCTTGCCAGTACCAGCTCGACGACGGCTTTCCGCCTTCAGATACTAGCCCCGCAACTGACAAGAAATAAAACTTCTACCGTCCTTATCCTAACTCGCAACCACAACATACTCAACCATATTAGCACCCCGCTTACACGAGGGGCTTAGTTCTCAGGCATTGCACCCCAGAACATGTGCTCACATCTGTTGACCGAATCAGACGTGATCTTCAGTAGCCGGTTTGCGTCCCAAAATCGCGTGAATCCGATAATTTAAGATAATGACACCAATTCCGTCCTCCTCTAAGCGATTGTTAAACCCCAAATCCCTATCACTCATTCCCTCACTTCGTCTAAACAAGTGCCTCACTACCAAAAGGCCTAGCAATCAGTCCCGTCACTCTTCAAAGTCGGTCGACAGAGCACCGCAAGTCACATCAGACTGTTTGGTCGTACTAATCGATATGTCCCTTTCCGTCCCACAAACCCGCTTTGGTCCCCCATCACCACTAGAAGAATCTCGGATTCACTCAGATCTGGCTAGTTTCAGAGGCTGTGGCATAGGATGGGAGGGAGGCCAACTTCCTTGCTTTCCTTCTGACTCCTGACACAGCACATGGATCCTTGAAATCTTGAAAAGGCAAACTTCTCGTTGACGAACTTGCCTCTGAGATTTATCGGCGTTTTTAGTGCCGTCGCCAGGTCTTACTATACAATACCCCTAATCTCATCCCGCTCGCACCCACAAAATTGCTCTCCTGATGGCATGCAACATGCTTGACTTCGTACGCACAGTTCGATTACTCCGAAGGTCAAAACGGTCCATGCGTTGCCCAGTATTAATGCTATTCGGGGAAGAAAACGATGCTGCATGCCTGATGGCACCCGAGGCCCTCCTCTTCTCTACCCCGAAACTCCAAACAATAAAGGCAAAGCT
>NW_008752366.1:41713-64046 GCF_000715545.1 Opisthorchis viverrini
GTCACACCAGACTGTTTGGTCGTACTAATCGATATGTCCCTTTCCGTCCCACAAACCCGCTTTGGTCCCCCATCACCACTAGAAGAATCTCGGATTCACTCAGATCTGGCTAGTTTCAGAGGCTGTGGCATAGGATGGGAGGGGGGCCAACTTCCTTGCTTTCCTTCTGACTCCTGACACAGCACATGGATCCTTGAAATCTTGAAAAGGCAAACTTCTCGTTGACGAACTTGCCTCTGAGATTTGTCAGCGTTTTTAGTGCCGTCGCCAGGTCTTACTATACAATACCCCTAATCTCATCCCGCTCGCACCCACAAAATTGCTCTCCTGATGGCATGCAACATGCTTGACTTCGTACGCACAGTTCGATTACTCCGAAGGTCAAAACGGTCCATGCGTTGCCCAGTATTAATGCTATTCGGGGAAGAAAACGATGCTGCATGCCTGATGGCACCCGAGGCCCTCCTCTTCTCTACCCCGAAACTCCAAACAATAAAGGCAAAGCTGCTCGTACTGCAAAGACAGCTTATTGAAAAATCACCATCCAAGTCCCTAAAGTCGACCACTGAAAGATGCCACGCGGATCTTCCTTTGGTTCACTCATCTGCGGCAGCCAGTACTCTTGGCGTCACCAAAACTCAGACTTCACATGCGACTAACGGTAACCGCAAAAACCAGATTGCTGTTGACGAATGTGGACGTAGCAAACGGGGACCGTCCGATTCTAATGTCAGCGTGCTGAATCAGCCAGTCAACTCGGCCTCTACTCGAGTCACATGATTTACTGTTGAAACCTCCAACAACCCCCGATAACACTAAAGCCGGTTACATCAAACATGAGGTAACTCGTAAGCCCTCACCCGGCGCTGCAATCGAAGGTAAAGCGCAGTCGCCCGCTCCACACCTCCTGACCTGACAACACACCGCGACTGCCCGCCAATACGCTTCTTAGAGCTCCAAAACCCGCTGTAAAAGCCCAGTATCATAACGCCCTCTCCCACACTAACCTCTTAAATTCCTACCGTTGGCCCGTAGTCTGCATGCCTGACTATACCTCGCAATTTTATTAATAATAATGTTTATTCCCAACTTCTGAGTGGCATACCATGTGGCATGATCATGCGTTTATAGTCAGAATGTGGCATGACTGGGGGATTTGCGGGTAGCGGGGATTGCGCGAAAAGAGGACAATGTCGTAAACAGTGGGAAGTATTCGATGAAATAATACTATGTTTCGCAACTTGTAGGGAACAATGGGCATGAGGTTCGACTAATTCAAAGACTCAGTCGGTTGACATGAACTGAAACTGAAAACAATCGCTGGCCATGAGTGACCTTGGGCGGTTGGGTAAATGGCCGGAGTCACAACTAGCAAAAGTGGAGGTGGAGATGGAATAATTCGAATTGGGAGAACATGGCAAGTTTAATCTCAAAAATATGGTGCAATCTGAGAACAAGCGGACTCACCGGTTGCACCGTTGTATGGAAGTCAGGTGCAGGGATTAGTTTGGATGGGGATATAGAGGTGGTTGAATTCGAACGAGTAGCCCCACAGGTTGGAATGAATGTCATGGAGGCGGCTGAGGTCAGTTGGTGAGTTCGTCGTTTTTGCAGTCAATGAGACGGGTAGGTAAGAGGACTCGGTTGGGAGGAGGAATGGAACGGTTGCGGGTGTGCTATCAAACTGAGTATGGCAGTGCCGTGCCATCACTGGCCTGACATGCTTCAGTTTTTGGACAGCCCCGTGACGGACGTCACATTTGAGATGATTCGGCTGGGGTGTGCAGTTCATTGTGCAGCGGTATTCATTATACCATGGAACACACATGGAACTTGATAGGGTCCAAAACCCACACCCAAACCTAACCCCCACTAAATCTTAGTCTCTATTAAGCTCTGTCTTCCTGGCCAACACCACGCTATTTGCCTGAGACCCCTGTTCGATGTATCCACATCACCACTACCGCCGCCTCCTCCGAAGCCACTTCCAGTTACACTGCTACGAAGTTCAACAAATTCCCCAAACTTTGCGCACCATTTGCTTGGGAAAACCCCAATGGCTAGCTCTGACTCTCATTTACTTTCACCACCCTGTCCACCCACTTTCGTCCCACTTAAACATTAAATTCAACTGCCGCCCATCCTTCTTCAGTCAATAACTCCAGCGCCAGATCCCCATCCACACCATCAGCTGCAGACGACATGGCGAACAACTCGTCATCCAACCGCTTGCCTCCCTCCCAAGGACTTTACCTACCCCATATTGAACTTGTTACTACACCTTCTGCCGTAGGTTTGAACCTATTTCACAAACTAATTATTCATCCACCACCAGCACTGAATACTCCTCGAACTACAAACACACGCCCAGGGAACCCTGATTCATGTAATCCCACCTTTGCTTACCAACGCTAACAAACACCAGACTCCACCGTGGGCGAGGTTAGTAACTTCTTGTCTTGTCAAATAACTTGTCAGTAAAGTTGTTAAATGCCCGCTCGCTACTATCGAATGTTCACAATTTCAGGACCGTTAGTTCTATTACAAGACCAAGCCTGATTTCTGTGACTGAAGCATGGCCCACAAGTGGAATCCTGGATGCGAAAGTTTCAATCCGTGTCCATAATATACATTGCTCTGACAGGAGGAACTCAATGGGTGGCAGATGTGCCATCTACTCCAAGTCGGAACTTCGTGCAATCTCCATCGATGATTCTACGCTAGACGGGATTCCAGAGGCCATCTGAATCTTAACGGAACATACCAACTAACCTGTACTAGTACGTTGTATCTACCCACCACTAGCCCTATCTCCCGCCTCCATCGCTGACTTGTCCCGTATTATCTCCACTGCACATGCCCTTCTTCATTTGTCTAAATTTGTGCTGGGTGACTTCAACCTACCGGATATTTTCTGGTCTCCCACTATCGTCCCTGATGATTATGCCTCGCTGCTTGCTCGGCTCATTGCAAGGGAGCGGTCTCAGATTATACGTAGTCCCAGTCGTGGCGTACATAACCAGCATCTGATTCTCTCAAAAGATGGCCATCTGGTCACAGCTGCGGTTTGTCCACGCTTCCCATGAAGTGAGCAATGCGTCGTTACCTGCAAATCAATCAGTTATAGCCCAACCTCTCCTCCAAGTTCGTCTTTCCTTCGCCTCGTCTCTCCAGACGTTCCGAACGCTTTTTCATCCGTAATGGCTTCCAGAGACTGGGGTGACAACTTCCCCTTGGCAAGCGCACAGCGTGCTTGTGACATCTTCCAAAATTTACTGGCTGCTCTTCGCCTTGTTTTTGCCTTAAATCGTTTTCACCCTGGTAACTCTGATAAGTTACTAAAACCCTCGGATAAAAAACACCGGGCCGGTAGAGAATACATAGGAACTCCCTGTATTTATCATTATTAATTTCCATGAATAAGCCCTCAACTGACCGAGCGTTCTTACGAGCAGCCATCGATTCCGGAAGAGACAGCACCGTCCTCAGAACCCTTACGAACTTCAAATTACTCAGCCGACTGTTCTCTTGGCGTTGTGCTCCAAACTGTCAACAAATTGCTTGTTTGCGTTCCACCGACAGTTGCCTTATCACTAATCCTGTCAGCAAAACACCTGAACGCGTACTTCGCTAGCTGCTACATACTCCTTCCTCCAATTTCGAACCCATTCCGCCTGCCGCATATATCACAATTCCTAGCTTCCAGAGTGGCCACCCGTCTCTCAGCAACGTGACCTTCTCCCTAGCTGATGACTGTCCTTCCTTAATGACTCGGCTGCACCTGGAGCCAATGGCCATCCTGGTCAAGATATCCAAATCCTTGTCGCAAATCCCTGCACCCACTTGAAAGACTAAGGAATGGTCCCTCCCAAGTGGGAGCAGTCTATGATCTGCCCAACATTTCAAATCCGGACCACAACAAACCACTTCCAAAGACAGAGTGATCCAGCATGCATTCCTTTCATTGAGAACCCTTGAACGCCTGAGCAGAGATCCAATAACCAAGTTTCTCCATAGATGATCGACAGTACGGATTCCTGCCTCAGCGACCCGTCAGCAGTTTCCAGTTCACTTCTTTGAGACCACTGATGCGGGAAACCCCATTGTAACAATCTACTTGGATATGAAGAAGCATTCGACCAGGTCCTTCATACATCCCTGTCTCATATGCTTAGTACTATCGGCATCATGGGTATATTTTCAGGGTTCGCCTCTTACATGGCATGATGCAAATAACACACACCAGAGATAAATAATTGGCTCCACTATCGATTACTAATGGGGTCATACAATGGAGCGCGTAAGGCCCTGTCCTTCTCACTGTGTATCAACGAATTCTTCGGCGGTGAGCCCCATGGTCAAGCCTTTCCCTTTGCGTACGATATAAAAATAGTGTACACATTTACTTCCACCTAACAGCGCTTACCTCTTTCAGCCTCAGCAGCACTTAGTCTCGCTGTGCAAGACAGCTTACTAACAATGTGCTCCCGTTCTCAACCATATGTGGCAGCCAATCCCCATATTAATTATCCAGATGAACTGAAACCTTTTTTTACTGAACTACCTTTATAACTCTTACGGAATTTGGTCGGACGTTGTGATTTTTGCGGTTGCTCGCCGTCGACGTCTGTTCCGATATGACGATGTCGAACTTGAGGCGAATTGATCTGCGCTTTATCCCCAGGCTGGTGATTGTACCGCCTTATTTTTTTAACCCCATGGTATTTGCAGAAGAGAATCCGTTGAGGTTTGTTGAATATGTATGTTATTATCTTTGCAATAGCGCCGTGATTCCAGAAATCGGATTTCTTGGTCCTATACTTGAATTGGTACGCGTCACTCAAGTTCAAAAAACAGATAGTCGTAACAGTACTCAACGGTCGACGGACTATGAGGAAATGATGAAAAAAGACCAGTCAATGAAACTTTATCTACCAGAGGGATTGAGACAAGTCGGCCATTCTGGCGATCCTTTAGCTATTGGTTCATCTCCTCACTCTGACACATTTGGGCTTAAAAAATTAAAGTCGGCTGCATTGTTGCCTGCACAAATTAAGGCGTAGTAAATGAAAAATGAACTGCAGCCTACGAGGACGCGTAATGAGGTGCGCCTATCGGAGTTAGAGCTGCATACAGACGGTGATTCTGTCGTTGACGTGCGGGTTGACGCACAGGTTAAAGTAAATGATTACCTAGCCGGGATGGGAAGTAGCAAACCCATATGTGAGACACCAGTTGTCATCCGAGTTCTTGCGCTGTTAAGACAGGCTTCCCTAGAGTGGACTTAGGAATTTTTGACGGCAACCCAGGATGCTATTGGAAATTTATTCAATGGTTCAAATACTACATAGGTAATAGAGTGCACGATAATGGGCAGATGATGCTACATTTGATTCATTAGTGCACGGGTCGAACGAAAAAAGCCGTGGCTGAGTGCGTAATCTTGCCTCCGGAGAAATACTTGAGGACCTCTCTGGGAGAGAACATATGATGGCCAGAGCCATACTGGATTATCTGTTCAAGAAATTGAGACCGTTGCCTGATGATGCAAATTCACTACCGTTTTTCGATAAATCTTTAAAAGTGTCACGTTGGTCAAAGCCAGATGAATCATGCTAGTGACATGAATACCTTCTTGAACATAAAGCGCATTCTTCGCACGTTATCGAAAGATGCTCGTCGGAACCGGGCGATGTTGTCTGACCCTATTGGCAGCCTCGGAAAACAGATAGGTTTATCTAAACTATGCAAGCCCGCTTCTCAAGAAGCCCTCATTGCTCGCAGCCGCTATGGTATGATTAACATAGGCTCAGAACGTCGTCGTCCTCAAACGCAGCATCTTCGGGTAGGCAACGAAAAGCGCAATAACATATCGCCATTCAGAAGTGGACCAACGACTCGTGCCCTTTTAGCGGCAGCAGACACGGGCTGGCGCAAAGTCATGAGTTTACTGCCCAGCCAACAGAAGCAAGATGGCGTGTGGCGAGAGGGAAACGGCTCTTTTTTGTATGCCTAAAACCGGGCCACGCCAAGAACAGATGCGATTTCCCTAAGAAGTGTGGCATAGAGAGCTGCTCGGGGTCTCACTACCATCTGTTACATGTAGTACCGGACGCTAACAAAACCGCATTGGTTGGTTTGTGCTACCCGACATCCCAGACATAGTTGAGAACCTGCCTTGGCGTCATACCGGTTTGCGTGAATGGTCCACAAGGCAGCGTTTTCACGTACGCTTTGTTGGATAGTGGGTCGGACGTAACATTGGTAAAGAAAGATGTACTTGATTAGGTTGGTCTGACAGGTGCTCCAACAACTTTGAAGTTATCAACAGTGAATGGAAGTTCTACTGTTGACGTTGGAAGTCTCAGAATCGAGTTTAAGTCGGTAGATTCAGGTGGGACCGTGGCGGCTGAACAAGCCTCCTCAATACGCTCTCTGCTCATCAGCCCACCAGTCATGATCCCATCGAAGGTAGCTAGTCCATACAGTCACTTGTGAGAATATTGATAGGAGAAAATTTCCACAGGCGCACTTGCCTATGGCGAAAGTTTGGCCAAGCAAAAGGAATCTCACACTGTGAAGACACCCTTGGGTTGGGTTCTACTTGGCCCGTTGTCCATAGGACTCAGGGTCTGGAGAAAGGTGCACCACGTAAGCATGAAAGATAATGACATCACGGCTTAACTAAAGGCCCAGTATGAGGCCGATTTCAACGATTTAGAGACTCCGGGCGTATGCCAGAGTTTCACAGATGAAGGAGCGCTTCGAATCGCTGAACAGTCTGCAGTATTTAAGGATGGTCATTACGAAGTTCTATTACCGTGAAGAACGGTCGAAACAATTGTGGACAGTTATCATCTAGCCCATTCTCGGTTGCAATATATGAGGTGTTGTGCAATGGATCTGACTTTGTTAGCGCGATATGAGAACGCATGAACGATAACGTCATTAAGGGCTACCTCAAACCTGTATTTCCTCATCAGTCTGAATCAAGGAACGAAAGAAAGTGGTATTCACCTCTTTACCCCGTTTTGAACCCGAAGAAACCAGAAAATCTTCGAGTCGTCTTAGATCGCGCGGCCAAGTTTGAGGGTGTATCCCGGAACGATAGATTGTACCAAGGTCTCGACACTACTGCGAATTTGTTGGGAAATCTTTTGTGCTTCCGAAGTGATTATGTAGCTGTGACTGTAGACATTTCCGAAACGTTTATGCAAGTAAAGGTTTCCGACTGCGACAGGGGTGTAGTACGTGTGGTGGGACACGGAAGACCTGGCCGTCAAGCCCAAGCAATTTCAAATGACATCCCATCCATTTGGCGCCACGTCCTCACCATTTCGTGCCAATTTCGCCTTGAGAAAGACAATTTCAGATTGGAAATTGACTTGCATGACTGAATTTAAACAATCAGTAGATAGATACTTCTATGATGATGATTGTTTAACATCACCACCGGATGTGAATGCGACCCATGGATTCGTGCGTGAGCTCAGTCGAGCTTTATCAAAGGGTGGTTTCCACTTAAAAATATGGATATGCTATAGAGAGTCTCTCTTGAGCAAAGTGTGTGAGTCCGATGACCCGTCATCGGTGATTTCCATTGATGAACTCTTCCAGACGGTTTAAAGGACGTTGGGTTTGCAATGAGGTGCCAAAGCGGACGAATTTTGCTTCAACTTCGTTTTTGCCCATCAACCGCTTACTTGACGGGGAATACTGTCTTCGATCCCTTCCCTGTTTGATTCCTTGAGTTTATTACCCCTGCGCTTTTGCCAGCCAAAATACCGTTACAAAAGCTGTGTAAGAAGCGACTACATTGGGATGACCAACTGAGCGATGAGGACTCAGAAGAGTGGCAGACGCGGTTGGAAAGTATGAGATTATTAGGCCCCGTCGCGTGAAACCCGTTCAACTGTATGACACCAAAGTAGGTTTGCATATGTTCAGTGACGCCTCTGAAGTGGGGTATGGTGAAGTTGGGCATTGTCGCTGGTGCGCAGAACCCGAGAAGTTCACACGTGTGATGATACACGTCAAATCCAGAGTGGCGCCTTTGAAATCTGTAACTGAGCCGAGGCTTGAGTCGACTAGCCGCAAGGGTGGCTGAAGCACCGAGTAAAGGTGTAGGATTTTCGTTTACAGGAACAACTTATGGGACGAGCTCAACTATAGTGTTTCACCGTGTAAGGAATACTGCCACTCGTACCTTCGTGGCAAACCGAATCACTACGATTCATCAGTTATCTGCACCTGGTGATTGGCGTCACGTAATGAGCAACGGCAAACCTGTAGACTTAGCCTCTAGAGGAGTAAGTTCGCTGACTACTTTCCGTTGTTGGTTAAAAAGAATCAGCATGAAAGATAATGACATCACGGCCTAACTAAAGGCCCAGTATGAGGCCGATTTCAACGATTTAGAGACTCCGGGCGTATGCCAGAGTTTCACAGATGAAGAAGCGCTTCGAATCGCTGAACAGTCTGCAGTATTTAAGGATGGTCATTACGAAGTTCTATTACCGTGAAGAACGGTCGAAACAATTGTGGACAGTTATCATCTAGCCCATTCTCGGTTGCAATATATGAGGTGTTGTGCAAAGGATCTGACTTTGTTAGCGCGATATGAGAACGCATGAACGATAACGTCATTAAGGGCTACCTCAAACCTGTATTTCCTCATCAGTCTAAATCAAGGGACGAAAGAAAGTGGTATTCACCTCTTTACCCCGTTTTGAACCCGAAGAAACCAGAAAATCTTCGAGTCGTCTTAGATCGCGCGGCCAAGTTTGAGGGTGTATCCCGAAACGATAGATTGTACCAAGGTCTCGACACTACTGCGAATTTGTTGGGAAATCTTTTGTGCTTCCGAAGTGATTATGTAGCTGTGACTGTAGACATTTCCGAAACGTTTATGCAAGTAAAGGTTTCCGACTGCGACAGGGGTGTAGTACGTGTGGTGGGACACGGAAGACTTGGCCGTCGAGCCCAAGCAATTCCAAATGACATCCCATCCATTTGGCGCCACGTCCTCACCATTTCGTGCCAATTTCGCCTTGAGAAAGACAATTTCAGATTGGAAATTGACTTGCATGACTGAATTTAAACAATCAGTAGATAGATACTTCTATGATGATGATTGTTTAACATCACCACCGGATGTGAACGCGACCCATGGATTCGTGCGTGAGCTCAGTCGAGCTTTATCAAAGGGTGGTTTCCACTTAAAAATATGGATATGCTATAGAGAGTCTCTCTTGAGCAAAGTGTGTGAGTCCGATGTCCCGTCATCGGTGATTTCCATTGATGAACTCTTCCAGACGGTTTAAAGGACGTTGGGTTTGCAATGAGGTGCCAAAGCGGACGAATTTTGCTTCAACTTCGTTTTTGCCCATCAACCGCTTACTTGACGGGGAATACTGTCTTCGATCCCTTCCCTGTTTGATCCCTTGAGTTTATTACCCCTGCGCTTTTGCCAGCCAAAATACCGTTACAAAAGCTGTGTAAGAAGCGACTACATTGGGATGACCAACTGAGCGACGAGGACTCAGAAGAGTGGCAGACGCGGTTGGAAAGTATGAGATTATTAGGCCCCGTCGCGTGAAACCCGTTCAACTGTATGACACCAAAGTAGGTTTGCATATGTTCAGTGACGCCTCTGAAGTGGGGTATGGTGAAGTTGGGCATTGTCGCTGGTGCGCAGAACCCGAGAAGTTCACACGTGTGATGATACACGTCAAATCCAGAGTGGCGCCTTTGAAATCTGTAACTGAGCCGAGGCTTGAGTCGACTAGCCGCAAGGGTGGCTGAAGCACCGAGTAAAGGGGTAAGATTTTCGTTTACAGGAACAATTTATGGGACGAGCTCAACTATGGTGCTTCAACGTGTAAGGAATACTGCCACTCGTACCTTCGCGGCAAACAGAATCACTACGATTCATCAGTTATCTGCACCCGGTGATTGGCGTCACGTAATGAGCAACGGCGAACCTGCAGACTTAGCCTCTAGAGGAGTAAGTTCTCTGACGCTTTCCGTTGTTGGTTAAAAAGATTCATCCTTTCTGGAAGCGTCCCAGGCTCAGTGGCCATGTTACGAGCTAAATATCATACCAGACGGAATAGAATTGAAGACGAAACACGCTCTGGTTAACGTAACTACTGCTTCCAAGCCAACTGGATTGTAACTTTTAGTGGAAAGGTGTTCTGATCGGTATAAACTTCTACGATCTGTGGTATAGTTGACAAGGTTTAAAATATACCTGAGAATGATGGCAACTGGCTGAAGCGAATCCTCACTGGAGAATTGAAGCTCACAGAATTGAGGCAAGCTGAGCGTGATTTTATCAACATGGTTCAGAAGATGGTACGCCCAAAAATCATGCTGAAATGGGAACACGCCGGTAAGGTTGACGAACGAAATGTACGCAACCACAAACAAATACGTGTATGCCCGATATTGATAGATGGCTTTCTCTGTGTGGCTGCATTTTGCTAAACATTCTATCATACTACCCCCGAAGCATAACATCACCAGGCTGATAGTTTGGAATGCTCACGTGCTGAATGGGCATTGTGGACTATCGCATACGTTATCTGAACTGCGCCTAACGTATTGGGTCGTTCAAGGCGTATCGATGACTAAGCGGGTCCTCCACGGTTGCTGGACGTGTCGAAGGCTTCACGACAAGTTATGGCGCTTCTGCCGTTCGACAGGATACAGCCAGGCTGGCATCCATTCAAGATAGTGAGGTGTGACAATTTTAAACCACTGGCAGCTAAGAATAGAAAAAAGACCGAAAAAAGGTACGGCTGCTTGTTTACCTGCTTACAGATCAGTGCAGTGCACATTGGAATGACCTAGTCACTATCCTCTGACTCCTTCATTAAGACACCGATGCGTTTTATAGCACGAGGGGGTGCCCCAGAAAACATTATCAGTGATTACAGTTCTAATTTCGTTAGAGCGTAGTTGGAATTGAAATAAGCCATGGATTGACTCTCAAATCCATGCATCAGTGCTGAACTAATGTGATACGACGTCGAATGGCAGTTCACCCCAACGTTGAGCAGCCATGGAAGCGGAGTATGGGAACGTCTCATACGTTCCGTAAGACGGATACTAAGGTCATCAGTGAATGATTGGAATTCGGTTGACAAAAACCAGTAACGGTTCCTACGGAAGCAGCGTGGATAATGAATAGACGCCCCATTGTACTCGACCAAACCAACTTTTCCGAAAAGCCGAAAAACATATCAGAGAGGCCTATATGAGGTTGGCAACAGGATGTGGTCCTCGTGAAATCAGGTGCGTTCTCTTGAGAACAGTGGCCCGTAGGCGCAGTTGAAGAATGCGAAACATCAGGCGGTGGTTTAGTTAGGACCGTAGTTGTACGCATAGGAGAAGGTAGACTAAGGAAAGATGTGCGTAAGATCGGTTTGATAGAGGATTGCGAGTAGGGGTGGTGGAAGGAGATGAGAGCCGTGCGCTCAAACCTCCGCTGGCGGGAGGTGGGCTTTCGAACTCATCGCGTAAGGAAAGACCATTGTGAGTTGTCGGATGAGCAACTTCCGTTCGGTGTACCGCTAATAATAATAACAATAAAAATATTTATTCCCAACTAGTGGGTAGCATACCGTCGGGGTGTAAGTATACGGGGAACTGAGATATGACCATTGCCTGGTAAGAAAAAATCTACTGGGATTTTGGGTGGCGGTGTAGAAGACAGCTTACAAACGATCTGTTCCCGTTCCCAACCACATGTGGCACCCAATCCCCATATTAATTCTCTTTGACCAAATGAACTGAAACCTCTTTTTTTACTGAACTACCTTTATAACTCTTACGGAATTTGGTCGGACGTTGTGATTTTTGCGGTTAATTTATCTGCGCTTTATCCCCAGGCTGGGGATTGTACCGCCTTATTTTTTTTAACCCCATGGTATTTGCAGAAGAGAATCCGTTGAGGTTTGTTGAATATGTATGTTATTATCTTTGCAACAGCGCCGTGATTCCAGAAATCGGATTTCTTGGTCCTATTCATGGATTGGCGCGCGTCACTCAAGTTTGAAAATCAGATAGCCGCAACACTGGCTGACTCATTGGTAATTGACTCTGGCCTATGTTTCTTTTCCATGAAATCAGGACCAACCTCCCACCGCTTCTCCTTTCCGTTTGATGCGTTCATAATTAATGGGGAACCTGTCACTTACCCTGCAGAGTTAAAAAAATGTTGGTATCGGATATTCTCGCGACTTCAGCTTCTCACACTAAGTCCGGCTCCAGGTTGCCCCAGCACATAGGCCCAATTCTTCGTTCACCGCGCTATCCTTCCAGCCCTCTTCTCACATTCGAGACGCAATGGCCGTAATTTCAATGGTATGCGTATGACCAGTCTTGGAATTTAGTCCCACATTTTTCCATTTGTACTCAAAACAGCAGATTAGCACTTGAAGCGTCTAATCTAATTCACGNTTCACGAAAAGGATGTTCCCACAGTCCAATCCTTCCTTTCACTGCCTTCACGGTCGAAATCCAGGCTTTAAGATACTATAATTCAAGTCGAATCTCTCTTACACTGTCTGCTGCGTTCACAGCAGAGATCGGACCAAGCGTTAATTTACGTCCTCGCTATACATTCCGTAACTTCAGCAGGATTTTTAAAAGCCCTTCAGCTTATACAAACTTGCATCACTAGTGAGAACGCCGCCTGGGAACATCACAAAAGAGAGATTCAGCTGTATTACAAGTGAGTCACTCGCAAAACCAGATTTGTTTGCAAAATAAGTGTACTTTGCGAAGTACACCACTAATTTTTTCTAATTTACTACGTTCGCATCTGAAACAATCTTCCTGAGAAGCTGCGAAACGACACGCACCGTCGCACTTTTCGGAAATTTGTGGATGAACTACTTACTTGTGGGACTGCGGCCGCCTTACCAACTATCTCCGATCGCCTTTGTGGATCTGGTCTCGTTTAAATTTATGATTAGCGACGACACAATAAGTGGGCAAGTATAAGATCACATTATTATATCCTGCTATCCCCTCGACTTGCTTCCAGCCACTGTAGCATGATAAGTGCCCGCTTTCTCTGAAAGTGTCGTGTCACTGGTCTGTTTTTTCTTTCAGACACCTTATACCTCGTACTAGTCAAGTCCCCACCCTGGACTATTCTACCAGCTCTGTCTATTGACTGATACTCTGTTTGGTTTAGCCCTAACTAACAAAACCCAAACAAAAGTCACCGTTTCTGCAATACTAGAGCGCACTATGCGCCAATATGTACATACAGCCCATCGAGTGATGTGCTCCACAGCCAACCAAGCGATGACGTACAACATGGCGGCACGCCTCTGCTTGACATGGTAGCTAAAACAATGCCCAGTCGACGTTTAGCCATAGTGCACTCGCTTGGAATATCCTTATTTCATTCCCACTGTCCAGTTGAAAGCTTCCATCTTTACATGCCTTCTCCGCGGCCTGCTTTTAACAGCGTCTGCTTGTTGGTTGCTTGTCCAAATTGACTGAGCTGTCTTACTGGCCCTTGACCGGAGAAAAGATCTGACAGCTGCAGAATTTTATTATTGCACAAGACACACTCACGACTGCTTGGTGGTTTTCCTTCTTGCAGATCTGGAAGCACGCACGAAGGATGAAAACCACATGTGGTGGTCTGCTACGCCTTGCAGGAAGATTCATACCGTTACTTTGCACCACGATGCGTGTGATGGACTCGTCCCGGCTGTCACTTATCTGGCAATGAACCTTCCATCCGCCGGAAAAAATTCTTTAAAACACTTGGGATATCCTGAATATATTTTGCGATGCCCACAGTTCACGTCGATGCGCAAAGCTGTAGCTGTATTCGTACTAACTGGGATTGCACCGCATCAAAGCATACTTCGTCAACCAAACAAAATACACACCTACCTACTGCTGCCAGTAATGGTCACATACAAAAATAATACGGCGTACGCATTGAGATCCCAGAATACAAGGCTGGTGTCTAAAGGATATTTCACTAAGCACCACCCGTTGATTTAGACAGTGCTTCGGGACAGCTGCAGAATTTTATTATTGCACAAGACACACTCACGACTGCTTGGTGGTTTTCCTTCTTGCAGATCTGGAAGCACGCACGAAGGATGAAAACCACATGTGGTGGTCTGCTACGCCTTGCAGGAAGATTCATACCGTTACTTTGCACCACGATGCGTGTGATGGACTCGTCCCGGCTGTCACTTATCTGCCAATGAACCTTCCATCCGCCGGAAAAAATTCTTTAAAACACTTGGGATATCCTGAATATATTTTGCGATGCCCACAGTTCACGTCGATGCGCAAAGCTGTAGCTGTATTCGTACTAACTGGGATTGCACCGCATCAAAGCATACTTCGTCAACCAAACAAAATACACACCTACCTACTGCTGCCAGTAATGGTCACATACAAAAATAATACAGCGTACGCATTGAGATCCCAGAATACAAGGCTGGTGTCTAAAGGATATTTCACTAAGCACCACCCGTTGATTTAGACAGTGCTTCGGGAACAATTGGCATTACTCATACATTCACTTTCTCTTCCAGATTATGGTATCATCCAACGCGTGAAATAACCCCTACGAAATCTAGCCAATCATCCATGAAATTCTACTCCCGCCAGTGCTTGTGTTTGCTTCTTCTTACAAAATCAAGCTTCTGCGTACTTACAAATATTTTTGTCTCTGCTACTAGGATAGCTTTTAGTGTCAGGCTCAGAGAGTCACTGATCGCCAGGCTACAAAGTACACATCTATCCTCATCCTGCCTCAGTTAGTCACTCGCTGTCACCAGAATAATTATGTTAGAACTCTTTAAACTCACCAGGCCCTACTAATCTCATCCCATTCTCTCTTCTTCGCAAGCTTCAAGCTTCAGCATTACCTGATTTGAACTCCCGCTTGACTATCATCCATTCCATCTCATCTGTGCCTTAATTACGTGGTTAGCCCTATCCGTACCAAAAGGTGCCTGCGAACTTACAATGGCTTTGTTCTACACCAGCGGATTTCCTGAACCAACCATCCCAGAAAATCCCGCTACCCACAGAATTGTAAATACCAGTCCAAACACATCAAACATAAAGTCATTCACGGGGTTGTCCAAATCCAAAGTATGTCAGTGCAATGATGGACTGGCACTGTCACATCCTGTCTGATAGCATACCCGCAACTATCCGCAGCTTCAAGCTTCGGCATTACCTGATTTGAACTCCCGCTTGACTATCATCCATTCCATCTCATCTGTGCCTTAATTACGTGGTTAGCCCTACCCGGACCAAAAGGTGCCTGCGAACTTGCAATGGCTTCGTTCTACACCAGCGGATTTCCTGAACCAACCGTCCCAGAAAAATCCCGCTACCCACAGAATTGTAAATACCAGTCCAAACACATCAAACATAAAGTCATTCACGGGGTTGTCCAAATCCAAAGTATGTCAGTGCAATGATGGACTGGCACTGTCACATCCTGTCTGATAGCATACCCGCAACTATCCGCTTCCTACTTTCGACGATGCACTAGCTCACCCATGCCCTTACCTACAACTACGAACAAACACTTCACCAGCTGCCCCAGCTGCCTCCGAGACCCGTTTAATCACAGTCGCCCAACCTTTCGTTCGCATATTGGCTTAAATTCTATGCCCATCAAAAAGTTGGTAATTTTCCGTACAGTCTGCTTTCTGTCCTGCGCGTCCTCGCCTAAGCAACTTTTACACCATGCCCCACTCCAGTAGTAACACTAGTGAGTCTACAGTTTCAGTGCACACCATGACTACGAGATTCCTTCTACCATTTGTCCGAATTGCTGATTCCTCTAATTGTCACCCCCACTTTCGCTTTTTATGACCCTGACCAAAGGCCCAACAGTTCAAGGCCGCATAGACCTCAGAGGCTGCCTCAGACTTTAATTCAAATTTACTAGCCAGATCGTAACAATCCAATTACCGCGCCTAATTCGTTGTTCAGCTTCATCATTCTTCGCTATTTTAAGTTTTCGCGTCAAACACCAAGTAGGATACCACCTTCCCTCTCTCGTTCTGTTTTTGTCCGTCACCAACAGACCTTGACGATCTGATCTTGTCTCAGCTTGACGTATTCCTCCCCATTCCCATGCCGGTTTAAGCGTTGTCAAGTCTACACCGGACATTGCCTACTGTTTATGACATTGTCCTTTTCTTCGCGCAAGCCCCAGTGCCCGAAACTCCGCAATCGTGCTCTATTCTGACGGCAACCGTGTGATTATGCCTGGCGGTAGACCACCCACTAGTTAGAAAAAAGCATTATTATTATTATCATAACATGCCAGCCACAGCAGACCAAAATTGGCTTGTGTGGAACTTGTGCCCTTCCGACATTTTCTACCGGCCACAGATGTCCAAAAGATATCTTATTCTACTTCATAAGGGGTTATGATAATCGACCTTGTCTGACACGTGAGGAAACTTGTGACCATTTGAGTGGGTGGGTGTGTATATACCTCAGCGAAGTTCCTTTTTAGCTAACAACTTTTCAAGAAGTGCATAGCTGTGGCTATGTGACTGTGCCAGGATTCCGACTAAGAGCGAAGCACAAAACGTCAACAGAGAGCCGAAAGCATTGGCGTACTTGTCTTTAGGGTAGAGCGAATAAAATCCATGATTTTGTATATAATGGTCAGAGTACTAGTGAGCGCAAGAAGGCCATCACTGCGGAATCATTCATTAGAAAACGCCAAGTGAACAGTTACAGACCATTGAACTGGGAAGAAAAACTCTCGTATGCATCTTGTTTTCAAAGCTGAATATCCATCTTCTCCTTGAATGTGTCTTCATGAACTTTCCTGGATATTCACTGACTGTCACTCACTTGCAAACAAATGCTATAGATTTACTCCACAAATTTTATTTTAGATCTCAATTTTTCAGAGGCAAAGCGGATTTACGGGAAAACATACTACCCACGCGCCCCGATAAGTAGCATCACCGTTGCACACCCTCCCCCTTTAAAGGTCGTTCGCATGCCACCGACTTTCATTTGCCTCCGCCAGGTCGGCTTCGGCAGCGGGTCTAGTCAGCCGACGATCCCCGACCACCTTAAATTGTATAGATGTTCTCCCGGCACTCGGTAACGACTAACGGCCCTTGCCATCGACTGCCAAGCTTCCGCGACCCCAGTCCACTCCTTCCAGGATACTGGTGATTCTTCCACTTGACCTTCGTGTCTATGAAGAATGTTCGTGCTTTTCGCCTTGCCGTTTTCTGCCCAATCCTTTCTTGAACGGCGGTTAAGTTTACTCAAGCTTTCCTTCTTTCTCCCTCTTGCTGCTCCGGAGACCAGCGTGTTGCCGGCCACAACCCAATTTTTGATCAACCGGAAGGCGCAAATGTCGACCCTACATCAGCATAAACGGGGACGTGCCTTTGGATGACTGTATGGAAGCATGATGAGCTAGCAACGTGATTGTCAAGATCATCTCCCAGACACCTCCCTGAGCGTTCGGCTATTACGTTCAATTAGCCATTTGTTTTGCGAGTGGTACGGTGCCGCCTTAGCTGTCTGATACTCAGCTTCTGCAAGCTGTTCCTAAACTCTTCGCTCTTGAAGCAAGGCCCCTGATCGGTTAGGATCATTTTCGGCACCCCATGGTTTGTCACGATGTGCTGCATTACCACTCCGCTGATCGTCACCGCCCCTGATTTGGCACGGTTGCCGCATCAGTCCACCGCGACAGGTGTTCTGGCATTATCACGATGTACTGATTCCCGCTGATTCCCATCAGAAAGGGGCCCTTGATGTCAACGGACCATAACTCGCTGATTTCTGAGACGACAGTTGGTACCATAGGATGGGTTGCCCCTGTCGTGTCCCCTTTCATCAGTTGGCACCACTTACAGAACACATAATCCACCACCTCACTTCTCATCACGGGCCAGTAGACCCTATACCGAAGGGTTGTACGTCTTGGTACACCTTGTATTTACCATCTCATAGCATTCGACGATGAGCTCCGTCTCAAGACGCAAGGTATCAAGGCAGCACAACATACGAGTCTGTGGCGTCCCAGGAAATTGTGCCAGCTTCATTCAGACTCAGTCGATCAAAGTGATTCTGGAACGTTTCCAAGTCCTTGTCTCCTTCTACGTTCCCAGTGCTCCTTCAATCCAACAAGGCGGCTGCAACCTTCTGTAACACAGGATCTCGCCGTTTGAATTGCACCAACCTTCCGGGATCCAGTCCGACGATGAGGCTATCGGCCCCAATCATGATCCTGTGGGCATGTCCTTTAGCCTCTGGCATTGACACCCAATCAGCTGACTGGTTCAACTTCCCTGGCACGTACTGGATTGTGAAGTCGTGCACTTGCAACCGGAGTGCCCAGCACGCTAGCTTTCCACGAGGCTCTCCGGTGGTCCTGATCCACTCCAGGGGTTGGTTATCAGTTTTGACATGAAGTATTTGTCCAAGCAGAAATTGCCTCCACCCATCCAGGGCACAGACAATCGCTAAAAACTAGTTCTCAGTTGTAGAATACTCCTGTTCAGCGTCAGTCAGGGCACAACTAACATTCGATAGCTCCATTCCTCTGCTTTAGGACTGCGCCAGTATCGCGATTACTAGCGTCTGTTGCACCAGGAACATCTCTCCGACCTTGAACGGTTTGTCTGTTCTACGTTTGGGTTGATCGGGAACGATTGCTGCACGGAATTGTCCCCTAGGTGTATTGATGCATTAATAATCCGTCAATCTTCAGTCGATATCCACCCACTACCCTCAAGGCTAGTGTGCACGGTCTGTATTCAGTTTGGTCCCATCTCCGTTCCAACGAGCGCACCTTCGCCCTTATGGCTGCAAGCTGTTCCACGAGTTGGTTCAACATGGTCTACAGTTCGTCCACTGTTGAACAATCCTCGTTCTCCTGCGGCGGCAACACGGTCAGTAGCCTCGGCCAGTTCCCGTGCCGGATGCACCAGCTCCTCCGCACGCAACTGGCTAGTCACACCACTTTGTAGTAGCTGCTTCGGTGTGTCCGAGATTTAGCGCGAGTGTGTGTCCGTTCGTCATCCCACCGTCGATCTGACGTGTGACTTGAGTGGCTGACTGGATGCGTGTTCGATTGGTTGGCTGGCGTGAGCTCTGTGGGCTGACTGGATATGTGACTCAGTTGTTGTGCTTACCTGCCACGAAAGCGGACCAGTTTGGCCGCGTGTACTCAATACACCCGTGTCCATACTTACGTGTTCTTCTGACTTACTGTGAACTACAATACTCTCGTTAACCGGAACTGTGCATTAAGCACGGGTCGCACTTCTCCGATGAACTAGTCAGACAGCAACTGATGACGTGACACTCCGTCCAGTCCTGGCAAAGCGCGATCCAACGACTGCTGCAGTCCGGCAAAGAACACGGTCGGGTCGGATCCAGGTGCCATCCTGGCGGTCTTGAACCGCCCCATAGCATCCTGGCGGTCGGTCACTGCGTTGAACTCCGCTGCAATGGTTTTCTTTCACGACGGCACAGTCCACCTTTCGGAGGCCTTTTCTGGCCGCATCCAGAGCCACCTTCGTCCAGCCCCCGAGGCGAGTCTTCAGCGCCACCAACTTGCCCAGGTCGGTACCCAATCCAGCAGCCCCCGCAACCTACTCAAAGTCCTCCAGGAATGTCAGAACAACCCCATCCTCGGACTTTCTATCCTTATCCCGGTCACGGCACCAAATGAAGGTAAGAAGGCCTTGGCTACGGAGATACTTACTACAAAATACCAACTAAAAATTTATGGGTTTTGAACTGGGGGGGGGGAACTCTCGTATGCACCCTGTTTACAAAACCAAATATCCATCTCCTCCTTGAACGCGACTTCCTGAACTTTCCCGGATATTCTCACAAGTTGAAAATAAACATTATTATTATTATTACTGAATTGCAAGCAAATGCTACAGGGCGACTCCACAAATTCCATCTTGGACCTCACTTTTTAAGAGGAACAAACGGAAAATCATACTACTCACACGCTTCCAATAAGTAATATCACCGTTATCGCACAAAAGGCCCGCGGAAGGCCGCAGTCATCGGTGCATCTGATCCTAGAGTAGAGCAAAATAAAATCCACGATTTTATATTATGGTCAGAGTATTAGCACTTCACAGCTTGGTTTACAATCAAGAGCCGACGGGAAATCCATTATAAGCAACTAAATGAGTATGTTTCTCGGCACATTTTGAACTAACTTTGAAACGTCTGTTGCAACATTTGCGTGGTATTGGTCCGGCTTGTAAGCCGCCATGAACCTGCAATCTGCACTTGCACGAACGTCGTTCCAACAGTTTTTCTCATAAGCAGCAGGGTAAAGGATAGCTGTCAGACCGACCGCGGCGGAGCCTTCCTCTGTAAATACGCCGTTCTATTGACAACATACATTTTAGCCCTATGGCTGTAATAAATCCACTTGCTTGTAGCATCGCTATCTTTGTCCAAGGTAGTATAAACCAGTCTGCATTCTGGTTAGTTAGTATTCTTCTGGTTACGAGCTCCTCAAAATATAAACACATGGTTTTTTTGCCACGGGAAGATGGCGCCAGGCATTATATCACCACTGGATTTACGAGCTTTTTTACTTTTGACTTCATTAGAAGCTACCATTTTATAGCCACCGAAGAAGAAAAACCGACCCTTACCGGGAATATGAATTGAAGTTTTAAGACAACGTCATAGCTGTATAACGTCATAACCAAGTATTTTCTACAGAGGGTACAAAACTTTTCACCTCTCTTCTGCTTCGAGAAAACGCGTTTTATCTCCTCAGTTTTGAAGTTTCACATGATAAAGAATGTCTACGCTTATATAACCCAGGGTGTTTTAATTTCAGATGCTTGTCGACACGATGAATTTCAGTCATTGGTCTGTTTGCTGAGCTGGGTAATTTGATTGCAGTTGCAGACTATATAAAACTATAAACTTTTTTCAGACAAATTACCCCCGATAAAGCCAAATAAAATACAAGATTTGAGTAGACACAACCCTCGTATGAGTCTTAGCTTTTAAGATGCCGCGGAAAATGCGCTTTGGCTTCACCAAGCTATCAACGTTACCGCCTTTGCGAGCTCATTTCCGAGACTGCGGTAGGTTCCATTGACAAAGAGGTACAAACATAACATTTATGTAAAACCAGCATAATTTTGAAAAAAATGGTGGTCGTTTAGTTCCGGCTAGCTCCTTGAAACCAGAAAATGGGGCCTGTTATTTAAGCGGACTATTGACAGATTTAAATACCATGTAATTGGATCATCTTAAACTAACACAAACAAACCTGGTTTTTAGCACTTTTGGCATCTTTTTAGCAAGCTGAGCAACAAAATCAGTGGCAAGGCAAGATTCCTGGAGATACACAAAAATTTCATTTATGGATTTTTAATTACTGACCCATCAATCTCATAGCTTTATTGGTAGTTCTTATTTTTCAGCTGTGCGAAAAACTTAATTCATAAACGGGTGGCTGATTTTATTCCCAAAAACCCTCGGCACTCATTCTGAAGCGCATGCTTTGATGATTTCCGCGACACTAGCAGACATGCCAAACCTACTTTTACCACTGATTTGGCGTCTTCATTGTAATTGCATTCATGTTTGTTACTCTGGTTTGTCCTCATATCCAAACTTAGGGGTGACGTTATAGTTAAAGCGTGTTTATTGTACTGGTCAAGGACAGCGTCATCCTTGCTGGAAAAATTAACTCACGGTGAAAACCAAACTTCAGGTGAATATAGGGTTGCTTACCGCGCATTACACAGGAAGACTTGAAGCACAAGCGATTCCTTTTTCTGGGGTAGGTTTAGTGCAGCATCCCGCTTTTGCTTGCTAAACGTTTACGCCAGCATTTCACACTTTTACGCACTCACGAATAGGGGCGCTGGGGTTTTTCTGGAGTTTAGTGAACGAATTACTTTGGGGGCCCTATTGCTGTAAACAGTAGGAAATCTTTCGCTGCGAAATTAAATTGCCACTGGCTCCCTCTTGCTTGCGTTATTATGACTTCAAAACTGCATGGTGCCTTTATTGCCAATGGTGAGTCTAGTCAGAAAAAACATGCAAATGTTGTTCATGTTCGCTATTTGTGCTGTTCGGTGGCAACTTGACTAATTAATGTGTTGGTTCCTGCGCCTGCCCAATGCGCGTGCATTCAGGTCACCTCCAAATAACTGAACACTTGCATTTGAGTCAAATAATGTTTTCGCGGAGGGAAACGCGCAACCTGCGGTTTTGCCGCACCAGCAATGTACCCTCAGGCACGGAGACCGCATGTACGCCTAGGCGGAGCTACATT
>NW_008752366.1:71864-72931 GCF_000715545.1 Opisthorchis viverrini
CGATATTGACGAAGGCAGCTACAGCCATCTAGGTCGACGTAGGACATGGGCATCGCAGAGTTCCTTCCGGCTATCCCAGGTACATTGATTTCTTATTGAATACTTTTGGACAGGCGAAAAGACCAGTTTTTGTTATTGTTTATGGCGTTGCCAAATAGCTCAACCGAGGCGAGGCCAACACCAGCAGTAACAATCAGAAAACAGCAGTGCTCTTTTTTTTATTTCCCGAATTTAAAGGCCAGGCTCAGAACCACCGGCGATGGGCGATGCACCCGTGCTACTGTCCGTCATGTCTTCATCTTTCCTACCAGTTCCGTTTTTTCAGTATAGCCCAATGGCGGTTTGATTTTGTTCAGAAGTGTGCCACCAAATGAAGTTTGAGTAGAAGCCCAAAGGTCATATTTACAAAAATTGAAGTTCAATGGCTCGTTGATACAGCTCGTTCGGCTACCCGTTTTGGCGAAGAACCGGGATTGCTCATGTGAATAACGTGGTTGGTGGTGTCTAACCTCGTGAGATTTGTTGAAAACCGGGTGAACCTATAAAAAGGCGCTGGCAAGTGGACGCTAGTCTACAAATGAGGACGGGGGAAGAAATGGTGCGAAGGGATTTTCTTAGCATAGAGGAGCTTTTGAAGAGATGTGAGGCATCACCTGTAAGCAGGTTGACTGCCCGTCTGGCTGAGTTGGGTGAGGCGCAGGCGGCAATTTCGATGATGTGCTGCGTAAGGTGACTGGCCGCAGTGGAAGCAGGGCAAACCAGGAGGAGAATCATTCTCCATCCGAAAAATTCGCTAGAAGAAGGTTGGCATTGCGTTTCAAAGGCCGTTGGTCATGAAAAAATCTGCTAATATGGGACCTAGGGGAGACCCCGGCCTTCTGCCGATAAATTGGATTGTTGAAAGTAAACTGAACATTGTAGGTACAAAGGAGCGGTAGTTCCTTAAGATCCGAAGTGGGAATTCCAATATCCTTACCGTTGCACTCAATCAAGTCACAAACATAGTCTATTGTCTCGGTGAGTGGTATGTTGGTAAACAATGACTCGACGTCCAGGGAGAACATGGA
>NW_008752366.1:78850-82051 GCF_000715545.1 Opisthorchis viverrini
TATGCGAATCCTCGCGCTGGCGAGCATACTGCCCCGCGCTGAGAACATAAAGAGCAGTGCTACACCCTTTTTTCACTTGTGCCTTTCAGGTGAACGACAGCCACTGACCGACAAGAACAGAACCGACCCGGGAAACTTGGGCAAAATCTTTGATCCTGTGTATCAATCCGTGAATCCGTGAGCTTGTTTCCCCTTCTGGTGCACAGCCCGACTCAGTTGTCACATTCGTCACTCGTCTGAAACAGTATATGTCCGAACGTCGTGCAACACCGACCAGACGATCGACGCGAACAGAACACATCTCAACTGATCTCTCTTCCACACCATTTGTATTTGTCCGACATGACGCAACGGGGAGACCAATCCAACCCTGTTGTGAGGCCCTTTCAAGGTTATCGAACCTCACTCCAAATACCTTGTTTTAGAGAAGCGGGAAGCGCGATATCTTTCCCATTGGTCGTCTGAAGCCTGCCTAATACGAATCACACACGACCACATCCAGCAATCCTGCTATCCCAACAGCACCCACAACTACCCGAGATATCCTTGCCGCTAACCTCACTCCCTCCACCAGTCCTTCCGGACGACACGTCCGTTTCCCCAGCACTTATCTGATTACAAAGTTTGAAATGAGCAACTGCTTGATTCGTTACCTTAGTTATTCGAGCGTTTCCTTCTTCCACGGTCAACGCTGCAATAACGGAGTAGCGTGGCGTTTCGTACCTTTATTTCGCTTTCAATATAACATCACGCATTTCGTCAATTGCGTAATCCTTTTTTGTTTGAATGAAAAGAACTAAAAACGCGCACCGGCACAATTTCACATAATGCAAGCGTGGTCACGTGCTTCGACTCTCTCTTCTGCTTTCGCTCGCGCTTGCAGCGGTCGTTCGCGATTCTCATGTGCTAACTCTGGTGCCAAAACATTTCAGGCCATCTTCGGAATCTATTATATGCGGGGACTGTTCAGAAGAAGACTCTCTGGACCACCACAATGGGATTACTGTTTAGTCACTGTCCTGTACCAAAGACGAACTATTTTGAAGGGAACAATTATTAGTGAGTCTGTTCCATTTGACCCTTTGATTATTGTATACCCAATCTGGCGCTATTATTTTTATTTCTTTGCCACACACTCCTGATAAGGTGACTTGTCGGGTAGCCAGAACACTACAAGACTGGGATAGCCGTTGACAAGCGTGATGTCCAGAGGATGGGTACCACGTGTTGGTTTCATCACAAGCTGTGACCAGCCTTGGGCATTATGTTGGGCAAGCAAGGACGAAAGGAGCAAATTGGAGTTTCGCTGAGGCCAGGAAACCTCAGGAAGGCCGGGATCCCCTACAGTTAGTTTGTTTGTTGGGAGAAAGAAGCGTAGACAGACGAATGATCGAAAAAAAAGTATAGTGTCCACCAGTGGTGAATCGTTGAAAATCGTAGAGGTGGGGCAGCACGTGGCTTCGGAAGAGGCGGAAGGGTGGTAGAGTAGGTGGTTCCCGAAAAGGGATCCCAGACGAATAATACGCGGGTTGTCAGAGGGGCGGAACTTGATAGAAGCTAGGAGTTGGTAGCGGTAGTTGTGGTTTGGAGATCATATCAAGGAGCGCGGCACGTTCGAAATCGGTTTCCGTTTTTTCTCGAACAAATTTTTGAAGGAATTTTTTCGTTGTTCAAACTATTCGCAGAGTACGCACGAGTAATTTTTAAATATTGTTGCTCTAACAAAACATGTGAGAGATAACCCTCGTTTTTTGGCGCACACCTCCTATTTTGCATCTAGTCTTGAACATGACATCAATTTATATCGCCCTCTGCAGCCATTGATAGACCACAACAGGTTTGGGCAAATGGCGGCCCGTCGAACATAAAATGCGGTATGCAGTGCAGCACCTGCAAGGCCTGGTGGCACTTCAAATACACAGGTCTACAGGATGACCAGATAAACCGATTAGCTGACTCTCCTGACCCGCTTATCTGTGCCAGCTGCCTCTACGTTGAGGGTGCAGTACATACCGCAGCGAATAAGAACGCTCCCAAAAACGGTGACGGACCCCCATTGAAAAATCGGAAAGACCAATGTGAGTGTTCCGCTTTGATCGGGATACTCGGCGCAAAATTAGAGCTCCTTTCTAAGGCAATTATTCATCCGATCCCAAACTCACGGTCAAGCCGGTAGTAGTCATAGCCCCTTGTGCTCACGAAAGCAGGCCGACGCAACCAACCGCGCTCTCGGAAAGCAGTGTTTCTTTCGACCACCACAGACCAAATAAGATTCGGCGTCTTCTGGAGAAGTCCCAATTTTTTTCAAAAAGTCGGCTACAGGGAATACGGAAGATGAGCTGGCATTTCTTAAAATGCGGGACTGCTTTTAATCAAAAATTCACCAGTAGGACATAAGGAAATAAGCCACCATCCTAGACCCCGCTCAGTAAAACAAAAACGTACTCTTCAAATACTTGAAACGTCGCCGCAGAAACAAGCCATCCGCATTCCTCTTGAGCGACAGGAACGGAGAGCACGCGACTGACACAGAAGTGGTATCTGAGGTTTACAGAGAAAGCTATGCAGACCTATACTCAGCCCCAGAGTCGTGGTCACGAGCAGACTCTAACCGATCTGGTTTTCCGGGGGAGGGCATCCGTCAGCTCTTGGACAAGATCAACCCACATCGCGCTTTGGAGCCCAACGAGGTCCATTCAAGGATCATGAAGTAAACGTCATCTACACTGACAAGGTTTATACCTGGTGTTTCGTCAGACGCTTGTCACAGGCCATCTCCTCTCTACTTGGAAAGAAGCGATTGTCACGCTAACCTAAAAAGCTGGAGACTGGCAGCTGCAGGCCTACAAACGTCACTAGCGTGCCGTGCGTGGTGATCGAATGCATCCTGAAGATAGCTATCATAGATCACCCTACTTCTAGCAGCCTGATATATCCAGCTCAACATGGATTTAATCTAAACCATCCTTGCGTAACAAACATACTCTTGTTTATGGACAGCTCACCCCAAGCCAAAGATGAAGGACTAGCACTTGTAAACCGCTCTATTTCATGCTCAGTATCATCTTTTTTCCATCATTATCAGTCACATCGCTGTACAAAAGTTTGTTTTACTAAGATACAACCGCTACCGCCCGCTCGTTGGCTCCAACGTGACTTTGAGACTTTTGCTGTGTGACTGTTCTTTTGACGGCCGGTTGG
>NW_008752366.1:83327-86915 GCF_000715545.1 Opisthorchis viverrini
AGAAGTCTGCACGGCAGAAGTCTCTAAACCACGTTTGAGGTTTGGGATTTCTGGCCCAATAACAGATGAAATTAAATGTTAGCACACAGTGGTCGCTATGTCCCAGTGGAGCGTTAATGGTTACCTGATCAATGAAGTGTCTTTCGTTGATGATGACCAAATCCAAGAGGGATGGTAGTTGGCCTGCGCGGTATCTGGTGGGTAAACCTAAAGTTGTACCGTATACTAGTTCGGCTGGGGAACATTGAAGATCCATCTTTATTTTGGAGCGAATAGCAGCCAAAATGTGGGGTAAAGAAGAGAACCACGAAGTTGGGTACATTTGAACAGTAAATGCAGATTCAAAGCAGCGATGGAGACCTCCAACGAGACGTTGAAACAGGGATGGTACGCGATAATCAATATGTGATGTGAACCAAATAGTGTAAAAAACTCACGGAAGGGATTGCACTGAAATTGTGAACCGCAATCGGTAGTAACGTTGGAAGGTAGGTAAAAGCTGCTCACTCATTGTCGAAGAAACTAAAAGGCATCCATTACAGCTGATGTATCCGAAATGGGTACATCTACTGGCCAACGGGTAAAACGATCAATCATGTTACTGATATGAGTGAAACGGTTTGGTGTGAATTAACAATGTCGAGATGATCGTGTGTTAAATCGAGCAACAGAAATGGCTAATGAACTGATTGATGAGTCCGTATGCCGAGTTACTTTACTGCGTTGACAGGCGATGCAATGTTTGGCCCTGGATGTTAAATTCTTATTCATGAGGGGCCATAAAAAGCGTGCACCAATCTCTTACCTGGTTGCTCTGATTCCTGGATAGCAGGTCCTTGAAAGTGGTCAAAATAACTGGTCGAAAAGTTTCGTGAACGATTAAACGAGCTGTGCCGGTAGACAAACCACAAAAAATGGCTCCAGACTGGAGGGGTTAGAGAATTGAAGACTTGAAATGAAGGGGAGAATCGAATGGGCGATAAATTAGGATCACTAATTTGAAGGTTCGTCAGCTTGGTTAGGTCCAGTTACGTGGAAGGTTGAAGAGTGTTGGTGTCAGGACCGGATAGTGCGTCTGCGATGATATTGTGTGAACCTGGAGTTTGCCGACTGTCGGAAGTGAACTGTGAAATGTAGTCAAGGTGACGTATCTCCGGTGGCAAGTGGCATACGTAAGTGGCTTATGGCCGGTTTGAATTGTAAACGACCCACCTACTAACAAGTGTCGGAAAGTGCGAATAGCGAGGTGGATTGCGAGTAATTAACGACCAAAATACTGCAACGCGTTTGGGCAGCCTGCATCTCTTGCGAGAAATAGGCTAGTGGTTGAGATGCGTTGTCAACAGCTTGATGAATTATGGCACCAACGGCAGTGTTTGAAGCATCAGTTGTCAAAATCAGTTTTGTGCTTTCGTAAGTATCGAGGAAAGATAACTTTGTGGAGTGAGCAGTGGCTTGCTTGGCCTTCCAAAAGCGGCAATGTCGGCGGGAGGCAAACCGATTTTTCTTTTGTGGGTATAGGAAAAGACTCTAGGGCCAAAATACGATCGGGCAATGTTGAAATACCCATGGGATCAATGTGGTGGCCAAGAAAATCTAGTCTATTGGCACGGAATAAACATTTTTCAATGCCTAAGCGCATGCTGCAAGTGGAAAGACGCTCAAACACTGCCTCAAACACTGCATGCTCAGTTGGGAAGGTGCTAGCGATTAGAACACCGCCAAGATAGGCATACACAAAAGGTAAACCACGATAAACTTCGTCCATGGAAAGTTGAAACGTCTGAGCTGCATTTCGAAAACCAAAGAGCATACGCGTGAATTCGGAAAGGCGAAATGTTGATGTGGCAGCCGTTTTAGGGACGCCATCCTGATGTACGGGTATGTGGTAGTGTGCACGTACGAGAGCGAGTTTAGAGAAAATTTTTGGTTGATATAAGGTACTTGCGAAATCGTGGATATGTGGGATTGGATACCTCTCTGAGATAGTAGCGTTATTGGGAGAACGATAATCTCCACAAGGTCTCTAATCACCTTTAGATTCCTTGGGTACCATATATCGGGGTGACGACCGACGAATCGACGAAGTGCGGATAATGCCGAGCTCGAGCATGTGTTCGAATTCGTGTTTTGCGAATTGTAGCTTATCCGGATGACGTCGACGGGTTTTGGTATGGACAGGCGGAGCTCTTGTCTGGACGTGGTGGACAACGGAATGAGTGATCGGTTGGGTGTACTGACATGGATGAGTAAGGTTTGGAGAATCCCCAAGTATGCCAGCACAATGTGAATCCGGCAAAATAACTCAGATACTTGTGGATGAAGCTGGGGCACTAATTCCGTTGACTGAGAGGGAGGTCAGCACGTCCAAGAGGCGTTTGTGCCGCCCGTCGACAGATAGGTTGTAGTTGGTCAGGAAGTCTGCACCGATGATGGGTGTTTGAAGGCCAAAAGGAAGATCCGCTTGAACGCACGTCGCAGTCCGAGGTCAAGGGTGAGAAAACGTTCGCCGTATGCAGCGATGCGGGTGCCGTTAGCGGCTTGTAATGAATAAGAGACAGCATCGGGATGTGTGGTAGCACGCTAACTTCAGCTCCCGTAACTACGAGAAAACGTAGACCACTTGAAGGATCGGTGATGTGGAAAAGGCAACTAGTGAGAGGAAGGCCACAGAGAGTCGTCGCCGGTACTGACTGGCCGGAATGTTTGAAGTTGTGTTGAGACGCGGCTTGGAGGGACAAGGCGTTTGGAATTAGCGTGCTTGAGGACCGAAAGTTTTGGTGATGACAGCACCAGGAAGGACGAGCACGAGACAGCTATCTGGATAGTGAACGCGGTCGATGCTTGTTGATCTCTAGCCGTTGTAGGTGATCAGTGAATGTATCAAACTTTGCCTGTGGTTGCGATATAGAAGCAAGAATCGGGTCGGGATTTGTAGAAGTGGTGGATGCATGGCGGAGACGGTGTTTACGCGTTTACTGGGGTAAGTTTCGTGAACCTTATCCGCCATTTGGGCTAACTGCTCCAAGCTGTGGTCATCAACGAAAGCACTGATGACGTGAGATATGGAGAGTGAAAGTTTGTCAAGCCAAAGTTCGGCCATGTTTTCCAGCGCTAGCTTACGGCCGCAGAGGAGACTGCGCATGTGGCGAGGCAGTTTTGATGGTGATCTGTGACCAAGGTCAACAATGGTGAATAAAACCCGTAGCATTTTGTTTTCTGACTTCCCGATCCTTCTGATGACGGCCGCTCGAAGGGCGTCATACGGATTTTTCTTGAGAATATCTTCCAATAGATCCTCTATTTGTGTTTCTACATCACAAAGAAGATGCTGAACGACATAGGAATATCGAGTGGCATTTGAAGTGATGCGTCGGGTAGTTAAAACGGCTACCACGTGGTGGGATTGTGGGGATAATAATCTGGCAAACCTATACTTATTGCATTGTCGACCAAATCCGTTGAATCAAAGTGTGCCTCCACAATGTCCGAGCAAGAGAAATAAACTTACGACGAGTTGGAAAGAAGAGTTTTCGAAAAAAATTACTAGAGTTACTCGGGTGTTGGGGATGTCAGTATCCCCAAAAA
>NW_008752367.1:0-30503 GCF_000715545.1 Opisthorchis viverrini
CCAAGTGGATACGCCACGCGAACCAGATCAGTCCGACAGATGCGCCGATTCTGCCCACAGGACCGAGTGGTATGAGTCTAGAAATGCTTCTGGACACTTTTGATCTCGGTATCATCCCAGGAAGTCAATCAGTTGCTTCGTCAGAGGCCCAGCCTAGGCACGAATTACAACCGCGACGCTGGACAGACAGGATCCGCATGCCAGTGAAGCTACGTCAACAAACTTCAAGGGGGAGGTGTTCGGCAGGAATCCACGCGGATCCCACTATACCGCAAGTCTATAGGCGCTGCTACGGCCAAGAAGCCCGGCCTGCTCGAGGTTGGCCCAAAATTCGGGACGCTTGCCGGTCCGGCATCAAGACGAGATCTGATTGGTCAACAATCTGGACCCAACAGCCAATCATGACCCAGTATTGGCCAAATGCCGGTTGCCAATGGAGCTCCAGAACGCGTCAGAAATTCCAGAAAGTTATAGCCGTTTACGCTATATATACGAAGCGCTGTACAACTGTTCCCGATATCGTTTTGAGCGTTAATAGACCTTTTGCACCTTTGGTGTTTGTTTTGACGTAAACACCAGCTTGGGAGGCTCAGACCACTAAGTAAGCTGAGGAAAATACCGTTACTACAGAAGGTGTGTAAAAGATATGTCGGTGGACTTCTGTAAATTGGGATTTGCGCAAACATGCTCGTTGAAACTTGTGTTAAGGCGATTATTGGGCGATTGACGACTCTAAATTGGTCACTTTTGTTCAAGTTAAGAGGGAAGAGACTATCCAGCTCTTAGTCGACGGTCGAAACCCGGGATGGAGAGGAGCTGATCTTTCTGGTTCCAAGTGGATAGGTTGGTTTTTGTGGTAACACGAGTGAGTTGGCGAGTCGGAGGAGGACGTGACTTTTCGTTCGATAATTGGATGGAGCGGCGGGAATCAGCTGGTAGAATACAGAAAGAAACCCTATGAGTCAAGGCCTAGTGATTGGGGTTGAACAACAACAGTACTCACGCATAAATCAACACAAATGACAGACGTGTATGATACATGAGACAGGTTGCGGTGAACTTTTATGAAAATGGGTGTTGACCACCAACCACTTTTGCAACAAAGCTGGTTAGACGGGATACCAAAAAACTGGAGGGAACTTCGAAGAGTCTGATGCGAAAGGATCTCGCTCAAGTTTTAATCATCTGTCCGTCCACGTCTTGATGAGTAACCTGGAGTGGCAGCAATGCCAAGCCAATAATGACGCTCAGTGGCTGGTGCTGGGTGATCACGCATCCTGCAGCGTCATCCCAATTCTGATTGGTTGAAATCTATATGGCGGGAACATTCAAAAGTGGCAACATGGCGGATTTGCGTCTTATGATTAACCCGCTTGAACGGAGCACAGAATTATAATGCGGTTGTACCCGTTAAAGGTTTACACTGTTAACAGATCCTCAAATGTAATTAAGACAGATAATATGCCATTCCCGGTAGTTTAACATAGCTTACTTGTGACAAGTGTGATAGTCCATATCATCCCGTAAGGTGCCAGTATCTACGAAGAACGATGATTGTGATTACCGACCGTAATAAAACAGTGAGTAATCGGAATAACCCACGTTTAGCAGTTAACGCTGGTGGACCGACTGTGCACGCAACGCTGTTCACTTGTTATGGAACCGTTGGTCATTCAACTGAGACAAATAGCCTACGTGTAGTTGTATGTGCTACCCCAAATGAACACCTTGAAGATCATGTATCATGCGAATCATGTTCAGTAGCTACAGGAAGCGGCATTTCCATTGACCTCAAAACTCTGGCTTATAATAACGGAACCATCGGTGCATTATTTGCAGCCAACGTATCAGCGATAGTGACTACGGCTGTGCCAGACCTGGTAACCGATTTTCTATTTCAGTTAGTTCCCCTTTAACGCAAAGTATTGTGCGAACATAAAGAAAGGTTCACATCATTTGAGAACTATGAAGAATTAGAGGATTGGTTGAGGTATATGGTGATTATTGCCTTCCTCTCGTTCATTTATGTAACCATTGTTGGTATGGAACCTTGCTAACTTAGTTTTCCCTGGAGAGCATTTTTTCAGTTGCCGTCTACATAATTCAGTGTGAACCCCTGCTTTCAGGAAATCATCACTCACTCTTGCCTCCAGGGCGGGTCTGTTACGTGCTTGACGAGGGTGGCTTACACCGATTGGTGATTCTGAATGCCGTATAAGTAACAACGGACGATCTGCTGGCTACGCCGCACACGTATTCTGAAATCTAGGGCTGGAGTAACATTTGTGTAGCAAAGTTTTGGCGTTCGAGTTAAACTTTTGAAGTGAACCACCCAAGAAACGTGGAAATTGCCTCAACCAAATGTAGGCTGCGGGGTTCCTTTATACATTATGNTAATAATAATAATAATAATAATAATAATAATAATGTTTATTCCAACTTGTGGGTGGCATACCGTCTGGCATGATCATGCACAAGCAGGCCGTTTCAGAATGCAAGACGGCGACTCTGTTGTGCATGTGTGACTACCAGCCACCCTGCTGGGATGGACTACCTTCCATAAGTGGGAAGTTGGCGTTGTTCACAAAATGGCTTGGGACACAGCACGGAGTACAAATCGAATTCACCTATTTTCTCAGTTGCGCGCATTTTTCGTTTTTAGTGGTTGCTATTTTTCAGTTTATGTTGGCGCTCTACCTATATTTCTGTGTGCGTTGCATTCTACTTGCCACAATGTGGTAACAAATAAAAAACGAAGGATAGCACCGCAGATTTGTGAATCCCGTAGTGGACTAGGACCTTATCAGCGTGTTCGGATAAATTAACAAGCAAAGTAACCAATACAAAATCACACAATCACAATAGGAAAGGAATGAGTAGTCAAATGGGGACTCACGAATGTGTAGATCCAGTAGTCCACTACACCGATCCAAATGCATTAACTGGCTGTGAAAGGGAATATTCACTTGTCGGAATTTCCCACAGATGTAGGAAAATTATTCACGGCTAAAAATGTCACAGGGATTTATTGTGACGTTCAGCAGTTGACACAAACACAGAGATCTGGTCCCACTGGTCCAGCAGTCAACAAACAGTTCAACGGAGCGTAAATACACTCGTCCAGCAAGAAGTCAGCAGGTCGCTCCGGAAAATTGTGTATTCGTAACATTAAAACAAACATCATGATACAATGTGAACGACAGTTACAAAGTGTGGTTCAAGTTCAGGAAGAATGGTAAATGTGACAACGGATTAAAAACACTGCCGTACTCCCCCTAGAGTGACAGGAATAATGAAAGGGAATGGTGCTCGATAATGCGACAAAACTCAACGAGTGTCGTCTGCAAAGCGAACAGGAGTCTTGCAGGTTCGACCAACACGTGTTTGCGTCAGGTTAGGTAACGGGTGATCATCAATACGTCGTGCTATATGTTCAGGGTTCCCTGAGATGACTGTACTGGAGGTTCGGGAACTTGTGGGTAAAGTGACTACAGTAGGGGGATCTGAGTGAGATTGGTCATCGATGAATTCAACTTTGAGTCTGTCGATACTGACAAAGTCCGGATTTCCGCTACTCTTAATCACAAATTACTTGTCTTTGGGAGAAATGACTTTAAACGTACCGTCACATGGATATTGCAACGGTCGTTTGACGCTGTCAACACGGACAAATACATGTGTACAAGAAGGTAAACCGGGATCCTAATGTGTGCGTCGACCGGATTTCCGAGTGTCGGACGGGCGAGGTGTACGCATATGATCTTGCAGTCGACTGACGTATGTCGATGTTGAGAGGTCTTCTTTGGGTGTGGATACACATACCATACCTCCGGGAAGACGTGGCGTTCGTCCATAGACAGGTTGGGCTGAAGTGCAACCAATATCCCCTTTCACGGTATTGCGAATACCAAGTAATATCACTGGTATCGATTTGGTCCACAGCTGTGATGATGATTTAGCCATAATGGCGGCTTTCAGTTGTCGATGAAGAAGTTCAACTAAGCCGTTGGTTGCAGGATCGTGAGCTGTGGTTTTGAAATGATTGCATCCCAATAGATGGTTCAGTTCACGAAGCAAGGAACAGGTAAACTGACTCCCACGATCCGTAGTGATGCTCTCAGGGACACCAAAATGAGATACACGGTTTCGGACGAACAGTCGCGCAGGGGGGTAGCTTGAGGCCAGAGCGTGAAGCGATCGACCATTGTTAACACAGAGGAACATTCGTTGGATGGTGGAAGTGTTCCAACGATGTATACATGTGTGTGCTGGGAGCGGCGTGCAGGCAAGTTGAAACTTCCTGGTGGCGTAATCGTGTGTTTGTGAACTTTACTCAGTCGACATGTTTTGCACTGTTTTGTGCATTGTCGAATTTCCTTCTGCATACCAGGCCACAAGAATCGCTCACAAATCAACCGAGTGGTTGACCGGATACTCGGGTGTGAAAGAGAATGGAAATGCGTAAAGACTGACCGACAATATTTCTGAGGCACAAATGGACGAGGTTTACCGGTGGACATGTCACAGACTTTTAGAATCACAGTTTAAGAGCGGCATATTAACGAACTTCAGGGAAGGATGTGATCTAAGCTTTTGTAATTCTTCGTCCTACTATTGGCTTTCAGCTAGTAATTGCAGATCGAACGGAGCGTGCATCAAATGGTTGATATGGGCACGGGATAAAGCATCTGCAACTAAATTGCTGCGACCATTAATATGCCGGATGTCACTAGTGAATCGGCTTATATAATCCAACTGCCTGGTTTCTCTCGGTGAATAACGATCAGACGTCGCGTTGAGTGCAAAAGTGAGCCGCTTATGATCTGTGAGAATCACGAAGTGTCGGCTTTCCAAAATATGTCGGAAGTGCCGAACAGCTAAGTAGATTGCGAGAAGTTCACTGCCAAAAGTGCTATAATGAGACTGTGCGGGTTGTAAGCGATGCGAAAAGAATGATAAGGGCTCTATTTCACCCTTGACCTGCTGTTGTGGAACTGCATCAACCGCGGTTTGTGGGCATCAGTAACCAGGAAAAGAAGTGTAAACGGATCAGGATTTATATGTGCCAAGTTAGTTGCCTGATTTAACACTTCCATAACGGTTTCAAATGACGCAGTGGCCTCCGCTGTGAGGGTGAAGTTGCTGGTTTTCAGTCTGAGTAGGTCGGTGAGCGGTTGGACAACGTCGGCACAGTTAGGAATAAAGCGACGGTAGTAATTGATAAGACCGAGGAAACGTATCAACTTCTTAATGCTGGTGGAGGCTGGAAAGTCGCAAATGGCGGAAAATTTAGATGGCAGAGTACGCATGCCGTCCGAGTCAACAATGTCCTAGAATTTCTAGTGAGGAGACACCAACTTGGCGTTTACTACTATTGATGACTATACCATATTGCTGAAATCTTTCAAAAACTTGCTTTAAGTGAAGCACATGCTCGTCTTCGGACCGACTGGCGATAAGTACATCGTCGATATAAGCGTAGACAAAGTCTAATCCCCGTAAAACTTGATCCATGAATCGTTGAAATGTTTGAGCTGCATTTCTGAGCCCAAATGGCATACGAACGAATTCATATAGACCGAATGGAGTGGTGATAGCCGTTTTGGAAATATCGTCTGGAGCGACAGGTATCTGGTGATATGCTCTGACGAGGTCTAATTTACTGAAGACAGATTTGCCGTGAAGAGTAAGGGCAAAATCATGCAGATGCGGAATTGGGTATTTGTCCGGGATGGTGACACGATTTAGTGCACGATAATCGCCACATGGTCTCCAATCTCCCTCGGACTTTTTGGGGACCATATGCAGTGGAGATGACCAGGGGCTGCTTGATGGTCGTATGATACCCAGTTGAAGCAAATGCTGAAATTCTGTCTTGGCTATGGCAAGCTTCTCCGGAGCTAACCTCCGTGGACGGGATGCGGTGGGTGGGCCTTTTGTCGAGATATGGTGGAAAACGTCATGTTTTACGGAAGTGGTCTTGGAAGCAGGTTTCAGGATCTCTGGGAATTGGCGAAGCAGTGCTGTGTAACGGTTATCCGGCAAAGCTGGGCGGATTCCAATAGAATTAATGGATGAAGCTTTGCCATTTATGGAGAGAGTTGTCGAATTGTCAAGCAACTGCCGTCTGTGGAGATCAACCGTGAGACCAAATGACGTGAGAAAGTCCATACCAATAATGGGTTTTTTAACGTCAGCCACTGTGAAAACCCAAGGGAACTGACGACGAAGACCTAGATCGAGAGTAAGAAGCTTTTCACCATAGGTCTTAATGCCCGTATCGTTGATTGCCTGCAGAGTATATGACACCGACTGTAGGGTATGCTTGCGTGTAGGAGGAATTACACTAACCTCAGCACCGGTATCAATGAGGAAACTCAAGCACGTGGAGCGGTCATATACGAAGAACAGGCGACAGGTAGAGGAGCCGGTTGCAGTGGTCGCCATCACTGGCAGGCCACGACATTCCCCGAATTCGAAGGCCTTGTTGAGAAAGTGCAAAGCCTGGTGCATCGGATAGCCTGGTCGCCGAAGCGACGGTGATAGTAGCACCAGCCAGGTTGGTCATTGTGCTTGGGAGCATGACCGTGGGATCGAGACCTAGATCGTCTATGTCGTTGAGGGCGACCAATGAGTTTGGTGCCTTCATTCAGTTGGAGAGATAACTCAGAAAATTGAGCTTTCATTACATTGAACTCGACCTCCAGGTTAGATTGCGAAGTGCATTGTTGCTGAACGTTAGAGACCACGAATTGCCTGCAGGTTTCATGGACGCGGTTAGCCACCTGGGTTAGCTTCGCTAAGGAAGAATCCTGTTGGATGACAGAAGTGACTTTACGGACTTCAATGGGCAGGCTTTGTTGCCAAAGCTCTTTCAAAACCGCGTCGTTGACCGGATGCTCACCTTCACCTGACCTCCCAGCAACAGAGCAACCAGTGAGTCTGATTGTTCTCAGATTTCATCATATTTTTGAGACTAAACTTGCCGTGTCCTCCCAATTAGAATTATCCCATCTCCACCCCCACTTTTTCTTGTCATGACTCCGGCCATTTATTCAACCGCCCAAGGTCACTTATGGCCAGCAATGGTTTTCCAGTTTTAGTTCTTGTCAGCCAACTGAGTCACTGAATTACTCGGACCTCATGCCTATTTTTCCCTGCAAGTTGCAAAAGAAACATATTATTATTACTCAATCGAGTGCCTCCCACTGTTTGCGACATTGTCCCCTTTTCGCGCAGTCACCACTACCCGCAAACCCCTCAGTCATGCCCATTCTGACTGTAAACGCATGATCATGCCAGAGGGCATGCCACCCACAAGTTGGGAATAAACATTATCATCATGTGGCGGAGATGTTAAGACGGTGTTTTATCACCGACGTCACCACCGGAGAGAAGCTTCCGCAGATTCTGTTCATCGCTGGAAGCGGTACGAGCAATGATAGCTGCTTTGAGAGCATCGTACGGGTCGGTGGACGGTCGGGTGTATATTAAATCAGAGACCTCTCGGGCAACGAAGTCTGGTAAGCATCCTACAACATAGTTATACCTGCTGCTCTGCGAGGTAATGCGACGCGATTCGAAAATGGCCTCAAGCCTGGCGAACCGTAGCTTCAGATTAAATGCACCGAAATCAGGCAGCTTAACATAAACAACGTTGTCTAGTTCGGGTGTCTGCGTTTGTTCAGAAGCCATGTTGACATGGAAAATAAATATAATAAAGCACAGGAGTATTAGGGAATGATTTGGTATCACAAATTATGTAGCCGACTAGGACCTTATCAGCGTGTTCGGATAAATTAACAAGCAAAGTAACCAATACAAAATCACACAATCACAATAGGAAAGGAATGAGTAGTCAAATGGGGACTCACGAATGTGTAGATCCAGTAGTCCACTACACCGATCCAAATGCATTAACTGGCTGTGAAAGGGAATATTCACTTGTCGGAATTTCCCACAGATGGTTCCACGTGCGTGATATATTCCGCGGCTAAAAACCGTCAGGTGTTTATTGTGACGTTCGGCAGTTGGCACAAACACAGAGATTTAGTCCCGCTGGTCCAGCAGTCAACAAACAGTTCAACGGAGCGTAAATACACTCGTCCAGCAAGAAGTCAGCAGGTCGCTCCGGAAAATTGTGTATTCGTAACATTAAAACAAACATCATGATACAATGTGAACGACAGTTACAAAGTGTGGTTCAAGTTCAGGAAGAATGGTAAATGTGACAACGGATTAAAAACACTACAATCCGTGGGCTAGTTCCTAAGCGAAATCGGTAATTAGGCTGGCAAATACCCTGTTAATTAACCAACACCCTGCAGTGTAGTGGTCAGTGTACGCATGTAGGTCTTCAGACTAAAACGGCTGATGCTTTTTGTAAATACTTCTGCAGTCCGGTATGCGTTTGCTGCAATGAATGTGGCCAGGCCGTGGCCTGGAGAAGTAGCGCCGACTTTTGTTCTAGGAGTCGAAAGTCTCCTATATGAATGTCGGGCTTGTTTTGCATTGGTTTCCAGATATTCCGTCGTTTCCTTGTTGACGCATTAGGCCGTTGATGAGTGTGGGGTCCGCTTTTGACATGATCCGCAACACCAATTCCGTGTGTGCATAAACCAGACAATCGACCCTTAGGCTGGTTTTCTACTCAGTGGAAGTTGCGTCCGGCGCAAGTTTTACACATCAAAACCATTATCAGTGTTACGTGGTGATCTTACTCCCGCCCATGTCCTTGCCATATTTAGGGGCGACCGCCCTCCTTGTTGCACCGTCCCCGTAATTCTCCGTTTACATCCTTCCCATAGAGTATTCTTTCCTCTGGAGTGCACTCTCCCTAGGAGCATTTCTTCTTCCTGGAGTATCGTCGCCTCCGAGGTGATCCCTCGGAATCACATCAATCTATTTCCTACTTGTTTCCTAGTTCAACGAGGCTTGGCCAACATTTTTTCACTATTGACCCTGCAAACACGGCGGAGACATGGTAAGGAGACTTTTGAGCTCAGAGCTAACACATTCCTTAGGCAAACATTTTATCAATCCGGGTAGTAGCTGCGTGGAATGACCTTCTTCCGACAGTCGTCCACACTCCTTTTAGAACCCAGTTCGAAGCACTATTGGACATTTGTTGCTGCAAATCCTCGCGCTGACAAGCATACTGCCCCGCGCTGAGAGTATGAAGAACAGTGCTACACCCTTTTTACACCCCGTGCATTTCAGGTAAACGACAGCCGCTGATGGAATAAAACCAACCCGGAAAACTTTGGCATAGCCTCAATCCCGTGTATCTCTGACTCATTGGCGGTAAAATTCAAAATTAAAGTCCAGAATAACTGGAAGCTTGAGCCTCTACGAAGTCAGCAGGGAATCATTTTTGCGTGGTATACGATGAGAAGTTACACTGAGAAATAAATTCCTGGTGTAATAGTTTAAAAGGATTGCTTATTATTGCCTGCTTTTGATCTATCCTGTCTCCCAACTTGTCATTTGGCCAAAGGTAATTTGTGGGCGGCAAGTTCTAAAGGCTTAACTGCCCCACGAAGCGAACCGTTAGCACAGACCGGTTCACGTTGGCGCTGCTTTAGTTTGGATGGCATTTCCGAAGTCGTCTGGTGGACTACATATTATTTGCGATTCTGGTTGATTTATGTCAGTAGTGGTGATGTCCAACCTGCTCTACCGGCAGTGGATCTTAAGCTTTATGCTCGTTATCCATGGCGAATGTTGTGAATCCCGATTTTCAGAGAATCACTGTACTTGCTACCCACAGCACAATGACCCGCTAATTAAGCTTAACGTCAGGAGAACCCATGGGGTGTATATTATTGGCTCCGCAGTTTCATTTGGCATTTGATTGCTTACAGACGGGCTTGGACAAACCGGAATTACAAGCACTATATGATCAACTTGCCCACCCGCTAACCACACATCCAAGAATACATGACAGCTATCAAATATGGACGCAATATGTAAACCAAACTTACCACCAGCCCTCCAAGCAAATCCACCTGGGGAACTCACTCTGGAATTCGGTTTCGTTGATCGTACATAGAGCACAAGAGTGTCGGCTTGTCGAGCGGGTTGCCAATGCGACTAAAATAAAACCATGCGCATCTACGGTTGCATTGTGCCCGGTCTGCCGCCGACCTCCCATAAGTGCCTTCGGAGGAATTGCGGACCCCAGAGATTAGCGTCAGGGTGCGTTATCATTGGCCCCTTACGGCGAATCACTACCGCCTCATGCTTCATGGAGTTTACACCTTGTGCTCACGCAATTTTATGCACTGCATTTAGTAGTTATCATGCTGTTAATAAAACATCTCTCTTCACCTAGCTGTTTTGTCCTCGTATAACGGGGGAACTATTTCGGGTACGCATGTGTGTAGTGATGTTGAGGGCGCTTGGCTGGTCGTTACACCTCACAGACGCTTCAATGGCTTGCGCAGAAATCATGTCACCACAGACCGCCAAATCATGAACGTTGCAGTGTGCGTTTCGGTCGCAGAAGCGCACGTGACGCACAGCTTGGCACACGACCTGCGCAGACCTGATAGGCAAACGTTTGCAAAGAACGACAACAACGGACAATCGCCTTGCGACCACCCGATGAGATATTTTGAGTAAAACGCAGTTCAGATATTCGCCTTCGGGAGCAGTCTGTACCAAAACCCTAGTTTCCGCACCGGCAACCAAAGGGTCGAACACCGTTCAGTGGTAATGGTCACCTACTGAGCCAAGTAGGTTAATCCTTGTGCACCTTGACCTGAAAACCGGTGAAGAACAATAACGACTCAGTCAGTTTCCACATGTTAGCAGACTCGATCCGGTTAGTTGTTTTAGTACCAAGGGTGACAGAATGCTTTTGAGCACGATTCACCCAGGTACTCAGGCCGAACAACCAGTGCTTGTTGAAGTATGAGCAATGTTCTTGGTTACCGTCTGTAATGTTGATGTCATAAACCTCAAAGCCGGTCACCACCATATGCAATGGTGGTCATTTTCCTCCTTTCTCGTCCCTCACCAAAGCATAGTCATCAGAGAACCATCGGCTCACGACAACTGTGAATATGTGGTGAATGCCACTAACGTTGCATCAAAGTGAGAAAGTCATTCGTAACCCGCCCCTGAAATGATGCTGACAGACCAACTGATTTTAACGTTTGATGTTTCGGGGTTACTCGGCACCCAATTTCGTTACGGCTTGTGCGTCCAAAACGCATCTTTCCAAAGGGGTTCCATGTATTGATACACAGAATCGAGGCCCTCCCACAAGTCCATCGGGTGGAGTTGTTCTTGCCGTCTGGCGGTTGCCGTTGACCTGAAAGCCACAAGCATAAAAGGGTGAAGCACTGCCCTTTAACATCTCAGCGCGGGGAGTAAGCTTCCTGGCTCAAGGGGTCGCGTAGAAAAGAGTCTAGTAGTTCCGTTAGTTCGGTTCTGGATGTAGGATGCACAACCGTCAGAGTAATGTTATGCCACGCACCAAATACGCAAAATGAGAACAACAGTTGCCCAATAGAATTGTACGCTTTAATCATGTCAACGTTTATTATGTTACTGTTATCATGTCCCCCTAGTGTCAAAGGTGAAAATAATGTTAGACAAAACTCGTTTACACACTGCATATGTAAGAATTGGGTCCCCTCGGAGGCGACGAAGCGCCAGGAGAGAGAGCTCAAGCACCGCGAAACGCACTTCGTAGCCAACGGATTTTAAGCCGGTAGCCATTTCCTTAGAACCTCGCTGGAAAATCTTAACGAGGGTAACGTCTTTCCTGCGTCCTGAGCAGACAACTTGGTTGACGTATTCAAAGAGCCGTCTGAGGTAGGCGACATACAGTATTTGGAGGTCCATGCGACTAATACGGGAGAAGGTGCGCCGAATCATCTGTAAAAATTCGAATGTCTTTTGAGCCGACTTCTCATGGTAAGTGAGAACGGAGTGTGTAAAGGGAGCTAAATACCCTAACCCCTTTTGGCATCTATCTTCGTAGTCTTTTGGTTCATTCTCACCATGCAAGACAACGGCATTCGCCGAGCCCTTTCAAAGTGGGTGCGCTTTTCGCCATTCAGGGATGGTGCCCTTTTGGTTCATTCTCACCATGCAAGACAACGGCATTCGCCGAGCCCTTTCAAAGTGGGTGCGCTTTTTGCCATTCAGAGGATGGTGCCAGCCTAACGACCACTGCTTTACAGCGTCCACATGCCTTTGGACAGCACTGGAATTTGAGCCCCAGGATTTCAAGCCATTCGCAGAAAGACGACATGGACTTGAAAGAAAGTTTGGAAGGCCGTTGACGTAGATCAAAAACAGCAGCGGCCCCAAAACGGAGCCTTGAGGAACTCAGGTGTAGACCGGTGCTGGGGTGAAGCAGGCCAAGCCTACTATCAATCTAAATGTTCTTTCTGATAGGAACATCCTAACTCAGCGTAGAATTTCCCCTTGTATCCCGGAAGACTCAATTTTCTGGAGCTGCGGACGTGTGGGACCCGACCGATTGCTTTTGAGAAATTGAGATACACGGCAGCAGAAATGAGTTTCTCGTCCTTAACGTGGATTACGCTGATATAGCTATGAGCGTTTTCCAGTGCAACAGCGGTTTTAGGAGATATCAAGTTGTTGGAAGGATGGCCCTCTTCAGAATGCGCTCCGTCACCTTTAACGACGCGCAGTGGGGCTCATAAGCATTTAGCTGCCAGGCGGTAGTCGGTCACCAGTTGTGTGGATTGGGGTGGCAATCGCTTCCGTTCAAGCAGAAGGAAGGTTGCCTTTGTCAAGCGTCTGGCGGGACACCAGGTAGAAATTCTTCGCCACTGTGAACAAAGTTTCCCTCAGCATCACTGGATGAACGTCGTTTGGGCCCAGTGTGCAGGACGGGTTTGTCTTGTGCAAGATTTGATGAATTTCTCCCTCCGCGAAGAGCAGGTTTTTGAGAGGCCGCTCGTATTTACGCCTCGACAAGATTGAATTTGACGAGGAGGCTGAAGCAGATTAACAGCCTGCACAGTGTTCTCTCTAGGCTGCAGATGCCACTATTGTGTCACTTGTGGGTTTCCCTTTCCTGACCCCCAGGGAGAACGCGGTTTTCTTATTCTTGCGGTCATGTCCCCTGCAGTTCAAGAGCACATTCTTGCCTTTCCGGGTGAGGTCTGAAATGGCTGTTTGTATCGTATGTTCCATTGGCGGATTGCTGACTTTTGGCGATATTTTGTGGAACGCTAGCCTAATTCTGCCTCCCGTGGACAACGTTTTGGAAAGGTAGTTTGGACATTAAATCCATTTAGGCAGCTTGTTGTTCATTCAAGTGCGTGCAGGTTCTTCTGAGATGATCACCGCTTCATGCTTGTTAACCTTCTGGATAATGGTATTGTATGACGCATTCAATGGAGCTGGTCCCCGTTTAAATTTATCAAGAAAGATGCGCATCCCTGAAAAGCATGCATGGGAGAAATTGTGGGTTCACGTTTGAGGTTCGGGATGATTACCAGCAGCAGATGAAATCAAAGTGGTCGCTATGTCCCAGTGGAGCGCTAACACCTGATCAACGAATTGTCTTTCGTTTGCGATGACCAAATTAGGAAAGGATGATAGTTTGCTTACGCGTTATCTGATGGATGTGACATGTTGAGTCTAAGCGTTCTGTTGACCGAATTCTGTCAGCGCCGCTGCAAAATGACTACCGAACCCGACGCTCTGCGGCTCCATCCAGGAAGCCTTGGGGCGTCATACCACCTACCTGTGAGATATGTGTGAATTGGTAGGTGGAGTAGAGTTTCTCAAGGGTTTGCGGGGAAATTGGTCATCTCATGAAGCACTTGGCGGAAAGTGTTGGCCGTGCAGAGAAGAGAACCGGCCCCATACAGGGAATGGAAATCGACAATATATCGCAAAAAGGTGCAAGACTGGTATCGGAGAGGGCAGCCAGGATGGACAGGGCCACATGTAAATATACAGCATTTCCATTGATTATCGTGCCGAACACCGATCGCTTGCAACTGACGTGGTTGTGAACGCCGAGCATCCTCCTTCTAAGGGTAAGGGGCTTTGGCAGTATCGAAGTTAGCCTAAGGCCATGCCACATCGGCTGCCGAATGGTGTCGTCAGCCCGATTACCCCCATTTCCGCTTGCATCACACTGCTCTTGGCGCCTTCTTTCGCCTTCACAAAGTCTTTGTATCTTCATCCCCAATAGAAGGACTCTTTGTAGGCCTACTCCTTAGGATGGGAAATTTCGCTCTCCTTGTATCGACCTTGGATGCATTATCTACGGGGGCGAGAAAGCTCTAGTGATTAAACGCGGGTGTGTTGACTGGACGGCCCGTGGTTCGATACCGACCTCTGCCTCTCGGCTTCGCCTGCCTAGGCTTGGGCAACCTGGCAGCATATCAGCCCTCATGCTTCCTTCGGGTGGCATGGCAGCTAGACACCAGAAGGGTGGTACAGCCGAACGATTTTATCTACGGATTAATCCGCAACGACAGCCTCGGCCATCTTGCGCCAATATATCTTGTTGCTTTCAATGTTGGTACTCCAAAGCAAGCAGAAAAAGAAGCCCATCTTGCCGCGATAATGGACTTGATTGATTTTGATGTTTGCTATATACCTGTAACAACGGTATTTTCTCAGCTTTTCCGGTCTGAACCTTCCAAGCTAGCGTTCCAGTCAAACGCCCACCAAATGTGCACATGTATTAACCCACAGAACTGGCCCAAAAACGTGTAAGGTGATTCGTACATAAAGTGTATGCGGCGACGAGATTTCGGAAACTCTGGCGCCTTATGAATGCGCCACTGGCAGCGGACATTCGTTGGATACTGGATCGTTTGGTGCAGAATTTCGGCCTATCAAAGCGGGCACTGATGATGGGCCGCAAAGCGTGCTTTTGGCCAATCGCCTTCGGGTGTGACCTCTTGGTCGTAGCAACGCTCAAGTGCGAGCGGTAAAGCATACGGTCTGTCAGTTTGATTGATTTATATGTAACTACTGGTGATGTACGACCTTGCTTATCGGGCTTCGGCTCATGAGCCTTCTGTTTTCCATGCACAAAAATCGTTGTAAACCCCTACCTTCGGAGAATTACTGTCCTCTGGTGCTTCCGTACTTGCATACTACAGCGGTATCGGTGGGGAATTCCGCGTAGCAGTCATTGAAGTTTGAAGCACAGCCACTAAACCGTCTGCTTCATGAGTCTCTACTCGCTTTCGCCTGCGCCCTTCGGACGATCCAGAAGCCGCTGCGACATTGTCCTAAGTTACCTGGTGGAAGGATCATTGCCGGCTGGATACCTGTTGATGACCATGCTCCTCTTCACTGTTCATTTGGCAACATGCATAAAGGAATCTGTTTGTTACGCCTTCTACAGATTCACCCAAGCAATGAGTATCGATCAGGTCAATCTCAATGCTTAAATCGTGAACAAATGTTCGTACCCGTCCCGAACATAATTTGGCCCGACGAATTATCATACGTCAAGTGGAAGTGAGCATGCACGCTGATCGTGAAACTGGTAGACAGGGAACGCTAAGGAATTGGAAGAGGACCAGAAATCCTGGAATGTTCCAAGACTATTTAAGCTGATCCGTATGATTGGTCTCCGGAAGCTACCTGTGAGGGAAACGACTAAGGGCCAGTGACACGATCATATTTAAAAATGAATGACTCCTCGACGCCTGAGCCGATCACTTTGAAGAAAAAGTCCCGTTGTCACCTGGCGCATATTTGCATCTTGGCACTTCAGTAGAAATCTGGATGGTGAGCCTGAAATTAGTCCTATGGTCTCGAATGTTCATGACTACATATATTCTCTCAAGCACCGCCGACTCCTGTTTGCCTTTGACCTTGCAGAGGGGTGTAAAAGGGATTGCGGAAAGCCTGTGTATTCTCGGTGTGGCTTGCCTTTCATGATGGGGTCCGCGTGGTCTACTGTGTCCATGGTTGGTGGCACTCCAAGGTATGGCTGCTGATCGTTGTCAATCGCTTCCTTGTCAGTTTCCCTCCAGGCTGCATCTCGGAATGATTGTAGTAAACTCTCAGCAAGTCCCTTCCGCCTCTTCTATTCTTTCCTTAACCATGAGGCTTTCGAATAAATTGTGGTAGTTTGGCAGAAACGCATCAGTGCTGAATACACATGTTAATTCGGACAGTTCTGTCGTCCGGTATAGGTCATTACTAAATTTTCTTGAGGAACCTAAATAGCACAGTTCCCGACCTATGGCTGTTACCTTGTTGTGATCGTCTGGCTTCCGTGCTGTGAGCTGTACCGACTGGAACACAGTTCCAAAGGTTCCAAAAAGGTTCAATTATTCTAGAAAGGCCAACAAAGATCAGCACCACGAAGATCAGTGGGTCCCCGTACTGCGAGGAATCGTATTACAAGGTGGTGTGGAGGTTAACTCGTACTGCCCTCGGCGATAGGAATGTAATGGCAGTAGGGTGAGCAGGTGACCAGCATGTCCATAGTTGAGAGGCAACGGTGCTGCCTTTCCCCGATGGAGGAAGGGTTAGAAAAGGTCGGTTCTAAAAACCGCACATTCCAATCGCCCAACCGTTGACAGTGACCACCGGCACATTGTTCAATGCAGTCGAAATACTTTTAAAACCGAAGAGTGGTGCTGCTCATTGGACACCTGCTGTGCGCAGCTGCACTTGGACTAAGACAGTAATGCCTTATTTTCTGCATCATCGGACCAGACCGGCTTCCTGCAATCAAGTGGGCGAGACTGTTGAGTCATTGGCTCCTGGAAGGGTAACCCAGTGGTCAGGGCGTGAATCTACCAGTCTATTTCTTGAACGAGGCAGTAAGAAAGAGAGTTTCCGGTTGTGCAACGGGTACGTGCATTGAAGAATGTGTCCAGCACTAGAAACTGCGTTGGTCGGGACAGGTGTTGTGTATGCTTAGCCATCGTTTGCCGAAGATAGTGCTGTTTTCTATGCCCAACTCAGAGTGGCGGAAGCAGAGAGGTGGCCATCCAGTGACCTGGCAGTGTTATGAAAGAAATCACGAAACGTTTGGTGCTATCGGTGCTACTCGCCTTCCAAGATGAAGACCGCGAATCCTCACTGCACCCGGTTGGAGACGCTGAAAGATATGGCTGCCAACCGATGTCAGTTGCGAGCTTGCTGTCAGTTTCTATCCAGATTGCCTGAATGAATATTTGGAGTTGTAGGCACTTTGGCACCTTTATTCTTTTCTTCACAATAAGGCTTTGAATTAAATCATGGTTATATGGCAGCAAAGCATCGGTGTTAAACACTGACGTCATGCTGTCGATGATGATGATGACTATCAACTGGCAGGTTCGTTGTTCAAACCAAACGTCAGCATTTTGACTACTTCTGTTTAGGCTTGGGCAACCTGACGGTATTTTAGCCCTCGTCTTTCCCTCAGGTGGAATGGCGGCTAGGCACCGAACGATCGGTTATTTTTATTTTTTATTTATCATGGAACTGCCATGGAGTGCTCACCTCAAGAAACCGAGGTACATTACACCCCAAAAGGACTAGTGGACCTAGACTGTGCAGATGACATTGTCTTTTTATTTGACGACCACCAACCCGCATACCCTCCTAATTTTAATTGTGATCTCTGGTCTCAGTATGAAACTGCAATGTATTGGTTTAGGATTTCAAACCCCCCTGCGTCCCTCTAAAAAGCCAGGTAGATGAACTCAGTTTTGTTGACCGGTTTAGATATCTTGGTGGTTGCATGACTCGTAAATGTTGCGTGAGAGAGGTCAATGCAGCCATAAAAGCGTGAGCTACATTTGTAAACTCGCATTTATTATGGCACCAAACAAATTTCAATACAGCCAAAGGGCCGTGTGTACAAGGCAAATGTAAGAACAGTCTTATCGCGTGGCCGTGACGATTGGCCCGTCTGATCCGACATCAAACGGACTAAAACAGTTGATCTTCAGTGCCCCCGCGGTATAACAGACGTTAGCTGGCTGCAGGCATTTCGCAATAACGTGATGCGTAAGTAAGTACCTGGTGGTGAATCAGAATCACTGCAACATTTTATAAAGCTCATCAATGTAAGGTGGTTGGGACTTGTCATGCTCATGCGCAACCACTAGTCAGTTCAAGGGGGAGGAGTCTGTGAATGAAGAACCCGATTACTTTTCACAGAAACCATCGTTTCCAACTCAAACCTCTTGTTGCAAAAGGGTCGTGCAGAATGAGGATAGGCCATGGCTTAGCATTGCAATGTGAAGGCGGCTACCATCAGACTGTGATACCGTCGCGTTTCCCTGGATTCTTCGCGATTCTCTTTGAACGTCGTTGGAGATCTTACAGGGCGTAGCACGCAAGCTGACCACCTAACTAGAGATTGTCTGTCATCTTGTGTTGGGCTCATGCTGACTGAGGTCCGCAAAACATTGGGTGAATTCCACCGATGGCAACTTCGACGCACTGCTCAGCTGCCTTTATCTAGTCGCTGTTTTAAGATGCAGGAACCTTGTTGGTCTTTCCCCTGTGGTAGGCCTGTGCCCATCCCTTTATTACTGGCTTATTACTGTCTACGATGATGGAGATGGCGTCCGGTGGGGTGAGGGACCGACCCTTGGTGACTAGACTATTGTTTGGGGGGATCGGAGCGATTTTCCTGTGATATATTTGGATTGTGCATCTGCGAGCGCGGTGGAATGTTGTATTTTTGGTTGGCGCTCATTTTCCAAGTGCTAAATGTGTCCTATGATTTACTTGGCGAAAATTCAAATCTGTTTTTTGTTCGTGACGGTGGTAATGATGTCAGTAGTTGGCTATTTCATTTTCCGTTCATTTTCAGATGCTTCATTCTGCTCGTAATTCTTTACGGCTTTTATCGGTGGCTCGCGCACCTAACCTCCGTTTCATCTCGGGGGCAGCACACACCCTCGAGGTCCGTCACAAAATCGAGGAAACTCGCGATAAGATCGTACTTGGGGGTGGTCAGAAACGTATCGATGCGCAGCACAAGCGTGGCAAGCTGACGGCACGCGAACGTATCGATCTATTGGCCGATCCTGACACATTTGTGGAGTACGACGCCTTCATGGAACATGACTGTTATGACTTTGACATGCAAAAACAGCGGGTCACTGGAGACAGTGTTGTTACCGGTCACTGTCAGGTCAATGGAAAAACTGTCTACCTGTTCAGGTAAGCTTTTCAGTGTGTTTTCTCGAATTCATAATTTGAGATTTAACTTCCTGTGTCCTGGGCGAGATGGATCAAGTGGTTAGAGCGCGAATTTATTGACCGGAAGGTCCGTGGTTCGAATCCGACCTCCGCCACTCGACTTCCCCTGTCTAGACTTGGGCAACCTGGCAGTATCCCAGCCCTCGTGCGTCCTTCGTGTTGCACGGCAGCTAGGCACCGAAGGGGTGCTACAGCTGAACGATTTTTCCCTGTATCAATTGCGGCAAATTTCATGTATTGTTAGCACTACTACGTTTTACGGTTTTTACAAGACAATATTGGCGCCAATGGCTTGGAGTTTAGGCGTACCTACTGAATCGCGCCAAGTTTGTTTCATTTTTCGTTTGTTTAGATACGGTTACATACCGTCTGTTGCAGATTGACTATTTTTAGTTCATACCCGTTGCAATCTGGTATCTCATGACTTCGACAATCAGTACTTGGACACTGACTTTTCGTACGACCTAACCAAACAAACTATAGTAGCCTCTATGTCCGCGCCGTTTGCATCCGACAGAACTATCCGACTTAATTACTGGTCACGGTATGACTTATGCTCTGTTCGACTTATTTTTGACTGTGATCTTTTGTATACCACTTTCAGATGTACGTTTCTGGGTGGAAAGTACTGGGTTATTGTTGTCTCAACTGACTCTGAGAACATGCACTTTTGTTCGGGTTCTTGTCCGTAGCTTCATTCTATGCTATTTTTTGTGAGACAGCTGTTTCCGGGCTTTTTTGTATGGTCTCTTACAGATATAACGACTGGAATTAATTACCCTAGTAGGCGCAACACCACGGGGTCGAAAGTTCATTTTACCACTGAGCATAACAAACTCAGTTTAAGTTCATCGGGCTTTGAAATTGAATTTATTCTACTTCGCTGCTCATCACCAGTGAGAACACCACCAGTGCTTCACTGCCTTCTAAAGCCTTCTAGTCGAAAGAATGAAGATGGGATCTTGGGCTAGCCCACTGCAAACATCCGGGCTACCTACACCTCCAACATTCAGCCAGACATTGTAAAACTGACAGCATGAACGCCACTGACATTGGGCAGCTGCCATATCATTCATTGTTTCTACCCAAGAACAGGAAAGGTCACTTGAACGAAATCTTGTAAGGCGAACGGCATCAACAGCACACAAACGTTCTTTAACATCCTTCATTTTCTCCCGTCACATATCCTATCAATCTCAAGGTTTATAGTACTCGAGGTCAGGCGCGGAAAACAGTGCTCGTGATAGGTAGTAAGTTGGCATACGTAGTCTTTCAGCTGTAACACCCATTTCGATGCTTAGTCGCCATGCCACCCGAAGAAAGCATGCGTAATACATGACCAAGTCACCTTAGCTTTCAGTGCTGGATGCATTCTTTGAGTGAGGTCTTTTCTGTTTCCTCAGAAATCCTTCTTCTGGTCGTTTCATTTCGAATTCATTGACTCCGCCCGATTCCAGCCATAGGGACATCGGAGGTCAAAAACCTGAAGATTTTACAGATCCTTCACCCGAAGTAACCGTGTCTATCAGCTGTAGTGTGGAATCACAACCATGAATTCCATACCACTTTAGTATTAATAATAGTTGCATGGTCATGAAGTTTGTTGTCCTTTGGAATACCTCTGTTGCCTTCTTGAGGGAAGTTCGCTTCTTAATTCCCCCAACGACTCCGTGAGCTTAACTCCCGAGCAATTGAGAGGCAATCTCAGTGCTCATGGTCCACATCAGGTCTGTGTCAGTTGCTGCCAATAGGTATATATCGCTAGCTTTTCCGAGTACGGATAATAATTTGCATACTACAGACACGCTGGCTTGTATCTACCCATTTGTAGATAAAAATCAACACTAATTCTCACTCATCTTATAAAGGCCCCTTCGATTTCTCGTTTACTCTGAAATTCAGTCAAGACTTTACCGTATTTGGTGGAAGTTTGAGCCTGGTTCATGCTCGAAAGATCTGCAAGGTCTTGGATCAAGCTATGCTCGTCGGAGCTCCTGTGATTGGTTTGAATGACTCGGGTGGTGCACGCATCCAAGAGGGCGTAGCATCGCTGGCCGGCTATGCAGATATCTTCCAGCGCAACGTGAACGCCTCCGGTGTCATTCCACAAATCTCTCTCATCATGGGTCCCTGTGCTGGTGGTGCTGTTTACTCCCCCGCCCTGACAGATTTTATTTTCATGGTTCAAGATACCTCATATATGTTCATCACAGGTCCAGACGTAGTCAAGTCAGTGACAAATGAGGATGTCACCCAGGTGAGTTACTTCAGTCTTCTCATCAACACTACTCAAACATGCTGTTAATGAATCTCCCTCCTAATTCGATTCTTGTCAGCTGGAAAATGAGGAACTTACTGGCAATGGCGTGTTTTCTGCCGACTAGTTTTATCCTAATTCTGTCCTTTAGGGCTGCCCCGGGGACGGTCACTGACGATCTATAGGCACAAGGCGATTTAACTTGAAAACAACGCCATGAAGAGTTGAATGCGCTATTCGCTGTCACCCTAGTGGACACATAGGATTCCCTATCTTGCTGGGCCGCGAGAAGTATTGCGTGTTATCTGTTCTGTGCGACGTAGCAAACGTATGGCTGTCGTAAATCTGTTCTTTAGGCTTCTGCATAGCAACATAAATGAGACGCAACGGGCATATGTTTAGATTAGTACCAGCATTTGTCGTAGTCCAAGGTACATTCGACTGTTTTATGACTGGAGTTAGTCAAATTCGACAGCTGAGTGGAACGTGGAAATGGTAAAACTGTGGCATAAGAGCAGAAAAGAACACTAGTTTGATGGCTGCAACAGACCAATGCGAGATAATGGTCGTTCTTGAATTCTGATCAGTTTGTTTCCCCCTGCAATTGCTATCCCTATCCACTGTGTTGATTCACTCCTTTGCTGTTTTCTCACCAATTTTCAGGACGTCGACAGCCCAGATTTCTATTCCCATTTTCACATTCCCGGAGACCAAGTCTGAACTACTTAGTATGGTCGAATGCAATCTGATTGATACCAAAAAATCATTTCCACGCTCGATATATGACGCGCTATATTACCTAGTTACGCCCATTGTCTTAGGTTGCTTCGCATTGGTGTCTTTGGAGTTCTCACTATCACATCACGATCGTAACGACTATACCCCATCAAGCCCTCACCCAGGTCATCAACATTCTAATAGAAAGTGAGATCAACAAGGACAGCGCAATAAAGTTTAGCAATTGAGCTGAAGACGCGTTCATTCCATTCACAGTTCATTGCAAGCAACAAAAGGTGCACTTACCTTGGAGTTAGAAATTTGATCAAGCAACACTTAGGGAACTTGGACACTTCACACATGATGGACAGGTCCACTTTCAAGTACGTCCCGAAATCATGTGAGCATTGATGCAACAGACTGGGAACTTCTGTGTGACAGGTCAAGCTGTGTCCGGACGGGTACCATAGCCTGACTTACAGTGCTTCATTTGGTTGGCCACCTCAGTCTCCCCTTAGGTTAGGTTGAATTTTGTTCGAAAAGCTGCGAGTTAGCGATGATGACAGCATTTTGATTGCTTGTGCTTGTTCCTGCGCAGTGAGATGGGAGGGTCTTGTGTGGTCATCGGAGCACCACAAATTTCGATTCAGTTTAACAACCACGACCCCCAGCTTTTGACATCTTTTAATGTGAAAAGGAGAGAGCGAAGAGAAATTTTGGCTTGATGATTGACAAGCGGATGGGTACAGCATAGTCACTGACTCTGTGACATCGCGAAGTCGACTTTTGGACGCCGTCTTGGTCCAACTCTTTGCTGTCGCAATTGTGTGCTATTTTAATCGGTAGCCTGTTGTTTTCCAGACTACACGGCTCCGTAAGTTAGCAATACTCCGCAGTCTGCCTATCTTAATACTATTGTGTCTCAAATGCAGTTATCTACGTCCACCGTGAGTAGTTGCTACAGGTGGTATTTATGTTACGGTCGTTTAGAAACATGATCGTGCTTGAGCATTTGGATCCACCCTTCCTCGAACAAATATGGCCCAACTTTTCCAGGATGTCTGTTGATTCCATTCTGGTCAGTCGAACCTGCAATATATTTCTGTTCTGTTCTGTTTTTCTAGGATGAACTGGGTGGTGCAAAAACTCATTGCAGTGTCTCTGGCGTGGCCCATAGGGCCTACCAGAACGACGTGGAGGCCATACTCAGTGTTCGTGACTTTTTGACCTACTTACCGTCGTCCAATAGACAGACATGCGCTCCGGTGCGTGAATGTCACGATCCAGTGGACCGACTGGTTCCAGCTTTAAATACGATTGTCCCACTGGAGCCTACCAGTGCCTACGATATGTACGAGGTCATCTATGTAAGTGCATTGTTCTCCTAACATGATTCTCATGTTTCCGCTTTAAAACTAACCATGCATTCACTGAACGTTGGCCGTATTGTTTCAAGTCGTGATGTCACATTAAAACCCATTTTACACCACACGAAAAGCATTTTTCTGCACTGATATTGCACCTATCATACTTGAGCTGAGAGAGAATTCACTGCCGCCACCAGTGAGCTCTCAGACACACAAACGGCCTTGACCTTCAGTCTCAGGATTTACTGATATACTGCTAACAGGGATAAAACTCTCATTCCAGTGCAAACCCCACTTTTGAATAGCACTTTAAACCCGAGTCCCTCCTTACTAAGAAGCTCTGTGGGCAGAAGTATATTGCTATTGTGGTTCGTTTTCTCATTACTGCACAACAAAGTGGATCATTCCTCATTCGCTAGATACTCTCATTTGCACACGAATTTGGTTTTGAAGAGTATTTGGGTTGGAGTTGAACACAGGGTTGATGGAAAACTCAGGAAATGTGCCTATCTGATGAGCCTCAAGAAGGGCGAGACCGACTGTCGAAGAGTTTTCGGCAACCTTACGAGTAATGTGTATGTCTCATCATTCGTACCTTCGATTCAAAAAGCGACTTCAACAGTGACTACATGTGTTTTGTGAACGAAGCAGATAACCTCAGATCACAGAAGTTATTTCACCCAGTTCCATACATAATACCCAACGTTTACCGTGTTCGCCTTACAGGTATTGATTTCATTTAAATCCAACTATACATTTGAGTGTTGTTCATCACTATAGAGTTTTCTAACAAGATGGCCAACTCATCACACTGAGCATGACGTCAGCTTAGCATTGAAAGAACTCTCTAAGAGGAGAGCACAACTAGTGCAACAAAGTATGTAGATCCGGAAATTCATACAAGGCCCATCTCTCAATTTCCTTTTCAATTGAATGTTTTTTTTCGGATCGCTTTGCATTGCATCAAAAGGAGGCTACACTGCCAAGCGAGCTGGGAGCCGTTGCGTTACACGGCTTGGTGTCCAACCTTCTCTAACGGTTTCCTTTTCAACGCTGCCTATATATTATGAGGACGTTGCAATTTGCATCAGCTATCCTGTCTGACACTCAATTGTCTGCGTTTTGAAGTATTTCCATATAAACACCATTGGTGGTGAACCTTAGAAAGTGTCCGTCACATTTAGCATCGCGTGTTTTGTCGCCAAGCCTTTCTCGCTTTCACGAGCATAAGCTTAGATCCACTAACACTCGTGCTACGAACCGGGAAACTTGAAATTGTGATCCCACCGAACCGCTCCAAAATGGACGGACATATATGGTACGACTCCATATCGCCCATTCACAAAACTCAACACCTGTATTTATTTCTTTGCTTACTGGATTCGGTGACAACGTTTAGTTGTGAGCCATGTTTTGGCCAGACGGGTCGGGGATTTTGTTCGTTTACTGTTATAGAGCTCATCCATACAATCTGGATAACAGTCGAGTAAGATTCAGCAAGTCACGTGGAATTCCTCCAATCATTTCGAACTCTTGACTTGCTGGATTCTGATTGCTGTGCATATGGAATTCGACGACCGAATTTCTTTGCTATAAAGTATTTGGCGGTTTTATCGGTATTGTCGCGCACCTCTTCTTGTGTTGCTTGCATTTCAATTCCTGGAGTTCTAGTTCTCTCATTTATTTGATTGCACAAAGTTTTCTGCTAACCATTTTCAGGCAATCGTGGATGAACGCGAATTTTTTGAAATCATGCCTTCGTATGCGAAGAACCTCATCGTCGGATTCGCTCGCCTTGGAGGCCGTACAGTTGGTGTGGTTGCCAACCAGCCCCGTGTATCAGCCGGCTGCCTGGATATCAACTGTTCGGTGAAGGGTGCTCGATTCGTTCGTTTCTGCGATGCATTCAACATCCCGCTCATCACATTTGTCGATGTCCCCGGTTTTCTGCCAGGAACTAATCAGGAATACGGTGGTATCATTCGACATGGAGCGAAGCTTCTGTTCGCCTTTGCTGAGGCTACTGTGCCTAAACTGACCGTGACCACGCGTAAATCCTACGGCGGAGCCTACTGTGTGATGAGTAGCAAGCACCTCCGTGGGGATATCAATTATGCTTGGCCCTCAGCGGAGGTATGTCTGTCAAGTGTCTGATGCCCAATTTGCCGTGCATGTTACTCGTTTTGGAAAGTTGGTTTCGCTGATCAGACTCGTTGAAAACAGGAGAGTTGTCAGACGTTAAAGACAGCTTCGCCCCATAAGTCAGTGTTGGACGTGCTGTTATAATGCATGTCCTCACTTCCTGCGTTATGTAACATGCTCGTTCAAATAGAGCTAGCGGTAATTATTTGATGTCCCGTCTTAGATTTTGGTTGATTTGAACAGTTGTCAAAACAAAGCAGCTTTCCGTGTGATGTTCACTGTAGGTTAAATCTTCCAGACTGTATCACAGAAAACGTACGTCTGTCCTGTGAACGCGCGATCTTTTGAACTTGATTCTAATCTTCCATCTTATGACTCGATACCTGTAGAAGTTTGACGGATTCTTCGCCCCAGTGTGGATGTTAACCACCACGAAACATCGTACCAAGTGGAGCTGAGCCTGGTGTCCCTGTGGAATAGGCATCTTCCGCTGCAAGGCAGAACTTTGGTATCTGTTCACTCGTAAATGAACATACAAAAACGCTTTATTGCCCAAAGCGCTTTCAACAGACACGTTAGCTGCACTGCTACCTTAGATCCTGTTTCCAATAAGTGTGAAGTATCTCAGTCACATGTGCATTCAACTTGCCAAACCTACACTTTCTTACAAGGGAGGGGCTCCCAAGAAGAGGTCAGCTTAGTCACTGAAAAATTTTTTTATGAATATGGTACCCCATACCCGAAACTAAAGCCTTGCTCACTCAGTTTGGATGAAAATTATCTATATCAGTTTGGAGACTGTCGGTGTGCACACCGGTAATGCTACCAGTGTAAGGAAGAAGGCCCTTCGCTGCGAAGTTGCTTATTAGCAAACACGAACTATCGGACAGGAAAGTAAAAATCTCCTTTGCACCTTGTTTGTAAAAATTGAACATCTTCATCTTCCTCGTCTTCTTTAGCTTTCGTGAATACTCACTGACTATCACGCAATTGTAAACGGACGCTACAACGTGGTTCCACAGGTCCGGTAATAATAACTCCCTACTTCCCTATCTTGCATATCCAGAAAGCCACACACTACTTTCAGACCTCATCAGTAGTATCCACCATTTTACCAGTGCCACTTGGTATATACACGAATGAAGTTTGCATAGTCGAGCTTTTGGAAGCAGGAATCATGCGACTTCTGGAAATGATATCGTGAATCGCTTATGCTTTCAGAGAAGTACATCGGGTTATGATCATTTTCTTCAACAAAACTGCACACTTGTACGTGTTCTATGGTGGGAAACCTAAACTGGTGTGATTTCTGGCTCCGACAATCTTGGATCGCCGTCCAGATCAATACACTGCATGACTTTCTTCAGGCTTACGTCGCATTCAAGTGCACTTTGCTTACAAACAGACTCCAGTGCGTTCCATGATACCTGACAAACCTGGTCGTTGGCTTGTTCGCTGAGCTGGGCATTTTGATTGCAAACGTTTCATCACCAATCGAGGTGACATCATCAGTGCGTTATTGGGGAGCGTAGTGGTGCGTAGCTGTGGGTTGGTGGTTGACCACCACTAACCCAACGCATCTACAACGAACATCTACGCTACCTAATCTACCAACATTACCCCCTGACAAACCTGTTTGCTAACGACTTGGTGGACTGCACAGAAATCAGCGACTACAGAACCATTCAGCAATTACGGGGAACGAAGAGACCTATCATGGAAGTCACGAGTTATCGTGCAAACGGGAACTCTGAATGATATGGCGCCTAGCTAATCTCAGTGGCATTCAGTGTCAGTTTCTTTCCAGGTTGTTGGTTGGGTGTTGGTGGTGTAGGCATGTTTGTGGTAGTCTAGTTCTGGTTCTCCCTCCATGCTCCACTTTTTTCTGGTATACGGTTTCATTCAAATAAACTGACATGGTCGAAGTTAGTGAAGCACCAGGGTTTTGGTCTGGTGTTTTCCAATTGCTGGTAGTGATGATAATAAAGGAAATGGAAGAGGCGAAGAATGCCAGGAGATTATTTCGGTTGATCTAGATGACCGAAAACTGCCGGTGAGTGGGACGATCAACGATGAGTGGCGCGACCATCTTCAATAAAAAACGACCCATTAATCGCCATACGGATCACTTTAAAGAACAGCTCTCGTGACCTATGCTGCTACTCACTCGGTTTATCGAACTCCACCGGAACCCTGGGCGGTGAACCTGGAACCCCATACGGCTTTAAGGGTCCGAGACTGCCCATGATTCCCAGCGTCGAATGACCGTCAACTGCATGTTCAAGTATGGAGGTGAAGTCATCAGATATCGCTTGTCTGATCTTTCTGCCTGCACCTGGGAAAAGGAGACTGTCTTGGGCAGCTGCGGAGAATCGATGATAGTGCCCACGTAAAAGCAGCCCGTAGTGAGTGCTAGTGGAAGCAGCGTCTCAGCCATGACGAAGTTATCAGGGTTACCAATGCCAAATTCTAAGGTCTTTCTTGAAGTGAATCCCACCACGCTGGTTTTGTCATGCTATGGGAGTGCTCTAGCACCGTTTATCTTAGAAAGATGTACGAGCACTTATTGGATTTGGTTGGAACTGAATACGAGGAAGTCAAGACAGACTTGGCAAAAGTCTATGCAGGTCTTCACGCCCCCCTCGAAGATTTTGTATCATCACCTCACGGAAAGGGGATGTGACTGGCGCAAGACGGATGCCACAATCTGTGATATTTAACTAACATGAATTTCACTCCTTTAATCTGTTTGTTGTCTTTCCACCTTGAATTTCACATAGGTCCATGTAATTGTGTGAATTAATCAATGAATAAATTAACATAGTACCGCTGAAATAGAATGATGAATTTGCTGTCCACCCCAACTGTATATAAAAATGCTACAAAACTATGACTAAAAGCGTGTTCCCCAGAGAGTGAACTCTTCCAAAAAAGGTCTATCTAGGGGTTGTGAACTCTCCGGGTGAGCATTGTACCATGTGGCTCTTCGGATGTTCTTGAATGAAGTGCTTACGGTCTAACTGATGGATCATTTCGAATTATCATGCGTTTTACCGTTCAGGTAGACTTATGAATTTCGTAATCTGAAAGGCAGACTGTTGTTACTCGCGACCATAAGGACGTTAGTTTGATGTACATTACAACCATGTAGTTTCTGTTACCACTCAGTGTCCGAGAAATAGGGTTTACACAGCTATGTTGAGTTTCGTGCATGCATTAGGTTGCTGATTGACATACTAACCGGACATATACAATCTAAGTCCTTTCAAATCAACTCGAATTCAGTAGTAGGCTGTTTGCGCGAATCACTTAGCACCCCCGTCGGACGCCCTGCGTCTTTGGTAGCTGTTTTGGCCTTACCCTGGTGATCGACAAACAGAGTAATTTGGAGACAGTGTTTATCATAACGTGTCATGTCTGTCCGGTTCAACTGCACAAACACTGGTCGTTTCCTGTTGTGAGCGGGTCAGTCTAATTATAGCATAGCCTGTGAACGAAGTGATGTCGAAACAGCTTCTGACACAATAATACGAAAATTGCAGGGCTGTTGTTTGTATGATTGCATATATTTTCGCCACAAGTCACGGTTACGAGTTAAGATTACGCGCGCTATTTAGCCAACAAAGTTTGTTCTGTCCAGGGTCGCATCCGGAGAGATGCACGGGGCCGACAGAACATAAGCACTGAGTGGTCTTTATCTGTTCACGGTTCTCCTATCAAGCAGGCACGAAACGGTCATCGCTGAGGGCACGTAGCTCGCATCCGGAGAGATGCACGGGGCCGACAGAACATAAGCACTGAGTGGTCTTTATCTGTTCACGGTTCTCCTATCAAGCAGGCACGAAACGGTCATCGCTGAGGGAGAGCACGTAGCTCCTGTCTAGGCTATTTTAGTTGGTAGAGTCAGGTTACCTCCAAAGCGAGCACTTGTTTGTGGACCTCATTTTTGCTAGTGAGGTGACCCCACCGTGCATGCCGAACAATTCGCACGCACATTACGAACATTGTCAACACGGAGAAGCCAGGCTTCACAGTCATACAGTCAAATGGAGCTAAATCTGGTCCTGTAGAGCCGCCGAGTTTCGTGTCAGCACCGTAAACGTCTATGATTGAAGAAAGCCAATCACGCCTTCGAAATTCGATGTTATACCTCATACCACCATCAAATACAGAGCTAGATAAAGCCGTCAAGAGTTTCCAACCGCACAGCACCCAAGGTGAGTGAAGCTGTAAGCTCATACGAATTTCGAAGTAACTTTGCATCCAGCGGGTGCGAAACGCAGCTCTGGCTGCTAGGTTTGATACGTCGTGCACGTGCACATAGTCTGCAAAGTGGACATTATCGTTAGCGTGATCTAGGCCTAAAACCGTGTTACTTCGGAGGAGTTTGCCTGTTGCTTTTCGTGAAATCCAGCGCAAACGAAGAAGGGATGGCGATATAAGGCCACTTTGTCGTATTCTGGATACAAGGCATGGCCAAAGCTTGCCCTGTGATACAATTTTACTGTACCCTCAGACTGCAGATAACGTTGTCCTCGTATTCCGCTTCACAGTAGACGGTCCCGTAAGGAGCCTTTCTCGGTGGAGTCGAAGACCTGTCTCCTAGCTGAGCTAACTACAGTCGTAGAGATACGATAGGTTTGTTGGCAATCCAGTAGCTGGTAAAGGACGAGAAATTGGTCTACACATCCACGTCCTAGGTGGAACCCAATCAGTTGTTCACACACTTTTCCGGTACTTTCGGTGAGTAGTGTGCGTGCGTAGCTGTTGCTGTTATCGCAACTACAGACGGTAGCAAGTCGGTAGCTCGATCGTTATCACAGCTGCCACAAGAACTGTGT
>NW_008752367.1:31926-61773 GCF_000715545.1 Opisthorchis viverrini
TATAACATGTTCTGGCTACCGGCTGTTCGACACCAGGTACCCACGATATACAGTGATGTACACACGTCATGACTAACCAGTTTAGTCGTGTTTAACTTGTTACTTATCCGTCGACCGATCCAATTTACACATGATATAATCCATATGGTGAAGCATTACTCACGTAGCCTCTGCATCGTCGCTGGCTTCGAAACTCATCAAATTGGTCAGTCGAGTTCTCACGTTGCCAAGCCGAACTTCGGCTTAGTGGCCAGTTCAATAGCTAGATCTGTGCAACAGTTGATAGGAATTCATACGGTGACGTAAAATTGAATGACTGCATGTTATTTCGATGGTTCTAATTGACGTAAAGGGGTTGGGAACCGCAAAGTATTGACGCATCGTGGAACTTGAATGTCGAAATTATGCTTGGTTGAACTATTCCTGTATGTTGACGCGATATCTCAGGTTTGTTCTCGCCAATGGAGCCTCCAGAGCAGCTATAATACAGTCAAGTGCGTGCAATTTTTGGCTCATTTTGGCAATTTTCCGGCTCATTCGCGTCAGATGGTAGACTAAGAGCGCAATAGACTTGTGAATTCGAAGGTGGCGATTAAAATAGTGACCTGAATACACTTGAATTGGTGATCTACTCCTGACATTCTCTTGATCGTCACTGAGATTGGACGATCCGCAAACTTTTCAATCCTTACGCCTACTCTTTACGCTACTCTGCTATACCCGGAAAGAAAGACAAATCTAGACGATCATCTCGTAGTCCGCAACCCTTTGACAAACACAGGTGAACGAAATCTGTGAACGACCCCAAAAGGAATTTTCCATTAAGGTGTCCTAGACTGAAAAAGCAAGAACGAAAAATCCGGGTTCATCATGAAGACAAATCCTCCCCTAACCAATCTATCGTAAATCTTAGTCATCCCCACTAACCAAAAAACAGGAACATCAGACTGAACACCCAGCATTGATCAAGCCACTAGTCATAAGGAATCTCACGGATTGGTTCCCTGACTGCCCTAAGACCCAATCAACCTGCTTACTTACTCACTTGGCCTGACGAAGCTTTTGTGTCAAAAGCGAAACGTCGCCCAGCAATAAATCCACCGATTGTTTACCAAACCTCTCTGAAACGATGACTTCCGAATCGGTCCCAAACATTTTCCAATTGATCGAATAATCTTTTGTTTCAATTAAAACTTTGTCCTTCTCCCCCTTAAGGTGGCTGTAATGGGTGCCAAAGGTGCGGTCCAAATCATTTTTCGTGGAAAAGAGAACCAGGCTCAGGCCGAAGAGGACTACATTCGAACGTTTGCGAACCCATTCCCAGCTTCTGTTCGAGGCTATATGGATGATATCCTAGATCCTCCACTGACACGGAAACGCCTTTGCCATGATCTGGAAATGCTGCAGACCAAGTCGTTGACGAACCCGTGGAAGAAACATGCCAATATGCCTTTGTAACAGATTCACCGCCTTACACGCATCCTCTTCCGAATTCTTCGTTTGTGTTTTTTGTTAATTAATGTGTCATGACTAGTCAATGATTATTCGTTATTATTTTTTATTTTTATATGCAACAGTTATTGTGTGTGAGCAATAACATTTCCCCGTGCATTCCTTCTGTTCCTACCGTCATACCACCCAGGGGTGGGACACGATTTGGGTAACCGATTCAATTGACACACTACTGCAGTTTATTCGGCTATAGATAATTTTTTGGTTCATTGAACATTTCAACTTGAAACAACAAAATCCTTCGAAAAAGGCAAGCCACATGACAGTTCCCTTGGCGGTTACCATAGTAATCCCTTTTTGAAAAGCTAGGTAAACATGTTGGTAATGTGTTGGAATATTGGTAGCTCGGGTGCATTAGTTGGTAATTGATCAGGTGGCTGTTGATCTGTTCGCCAAGCTTGGCAATTGATTTGCAAACGTTTCGTTACCATTCGAGGAGACGTCTTCAGTGCGCTGTTGGTTGGGTAGTTCCTCTCTTCGTGCTCGCGTTTATATAGTCTACAAAGAGCAGCCTTTGCGCTGTAACCTGGATTCTGGTTGGTCCGATCTTAATCTGTGTTGAGTTGTGGTCCGTATTTCTTGCCGCCCATTGTTGTCTCTTTCGGTTGGCCCGTTCTTCATCTGTATTGCGTCGTGGTCGGCTTCTCTGTTGGTTTGTGGCGTGCCTCCTATTTTTAGTAGCTTGGTCAAAGGAAATTCAGAACGACAAAACCCGAGGCCGAACAAGGACTCAAAGAAGAAATCAATAGAACAGCAAGCTACTAAAAAAATAGGAGGCACGCAACAAACCAACAGAGAAGCCGACCACGACGCAATACAGATCAAGAATGGGCTAATCAGAATCCAGGTTACAGCGCAAAGAATGCTCTTTTTAGACTATATAAAAGCAGGCACGAAGATAGGAACTACCCAACCAACAGCGCACTGAAGATATCTCCTCGAACGGTGACGAAACGTTTGCAGATCAATTGCCAAGCTCGGCGAACAGATCAACAGCCACCTGATCAATTACCAGTTTTTTGCATCCCTGTTCAATGGTCTGTAACCGGTCAGTTGGCATTTCTTGATAAATAACTCCGCAGCGAAGGCCTTCTTCCTTTCGATTACCGATGAGAATGGAAATAACGAAATACGCACGTTGTGAACAAATTTGGTTTTGCAGGAGACTCACCTGGAATCCAACCGAACCCTTTGTTTATGAGTCTCCCGCAAAACCGTATTTCGCTAATTTCGTGCGATTTGGGTTCAGGTAAGGTTAGTGAAAGCTCGGGGACTGCGCCAACCTGATGTGCCCCAAGAGGGGCGAAACCGGTCGTAGGCTGTCGAAGAACTTTCAGCAAACTGATGAGTGGTGTATTGCATGAATGAGAATATTAAGGTCCTCCTAGCATACCTAGTTTAAGAGTGTTGCTCACTGGCTTTCTGAAAAAGAAACCTGCAAAAGCACTGAGTCAGGATATTTCATGAAGCACTAGACAGTGCAATACAAACGCCAAAGAATCCATAAGCTGGAGTGCGATATAAGACAAGTTTCCCATCGAGACCGACCACAAACGCCTAGAGTGGACCAGTACCACCAGAGATTTTCGTAAAAAGCTCGCGCTATCGGAAATCTGGTTACAAAAGTACGTCGAAGATTTTGAAAATTGTTTGCAGAAGCTAGGCATCAGACAGCCACGAAGTTCTCAGCACACCATACGTCGAAACAGTCAAACCGCAGGCATGTGCCTGTTCATGATGAAGTGCAGTCGACATCCACACCTTCCAGTTGATCGGGAAATTGAGTTGAGGCCGACAAGACGCTTGTCTCAGGAGGATCTCGAAGGCGAAAGGAGGAAATTTCGAGAAAACGTGACCGCCCTTCTGGAAAATGGCATGTAGAAAAGCATAACCATTTCCAATAGGCGCAAATGTCATGTGGAAGGATCATCAGAATCCTGGATGGAGAGGACTGGGGTCGCGGAAGCTTGACAGCCGGTGGCAAGACCTGTATTTTGTTTCGTTTTCGGGGTAACGTTCATACAATTCACGACGGTTGAGGATCGAAAAGAGTAATTATCACTCATTCTCGGAGATGACATGATACACCCCAATGGTTTCCGAATGGACCAGCTGTTGCAGGCAAATGGGAACCGGTGGCATTTATGCGACATTTAAACGCGAAAAGTGTGTAATGACGTATATTACTGCTGAGGCATCTGAGTAGTGTGTGGTCATGTCGAAGGTGAGGTTTCTTAAGAAACCCACTAAATTGGTTTACATTATTACACTGATTATACAGTAATGTTAAGAAAACGCGTGAGAATATTCATTTTTTAAACAACTCTGTTCATAGCCGTTCAAAAGCTTGTAACTTCTTAGATAGTGTTTGCCAACAAACGAAGTCGCAGTGAAATGTTTTCCTTTTTTCGTGGGGAACAGTTATGAAATACTAATATAAAATACTAATACCTACAAGCGCACCATGGTTAGCGCATGTGGCAGTCGTTCGTATTTTATTTAGGTCATGAATGGTTTAGAAAACGTGACGTATTCTGCGAAGCCCAAAAATGGATGGGAGACGCGCGATATCACAAGCCAAGAATTCAAGAGTTTTGGGATTTATGAACAAAATGCGGTGCTGCATGTACACAATACGTATATGAAGAGGAGACAAGTTGTTGCAAGTTCAAAGGAATCCGTTATGAGTGACAAATGGACGTGAATTACCAACAGAAAGTTGCGCACACCACGTTGTAACTCAAGTAATCAATATGAGCGTGGGAAAAGTTTATCAGAATTGATTCGAGATGTTAAGAGTCAGAAATTCTTGAGGGATTGTGGCCAAATACCAAATACATGAGGTGGGCGCAGAAAACAGTGCGTTTAAACAAAGGAAGGGCCTGACTGGGAGAAGGGAGGTACAACTGCCTTCCGTGTTAGCCAAACAAACTAGGAGATTAATTTCATAGATTCACTGGTCGACAAATTCAGGATTTCTGTGCGCCGCTTAAACTCATAGCCCGGCATCATAATCTTTGTTTCCTTCTGCGAGGGCGGTATATCCAAGTGAATATTGTAAGTGAAAATCATGTTTCATCAAAGACGGATGCAGCGTTTCGTGATTGCTCACACCAGTAGCCAGCGGACATCCGGGATTTCATTTGAGGTCTTTCATTTGAAGAACTAAATCAGCAATTCAGCAAACGAAATCGTTCCTGGTGTTTGGCTTTGATGTTGTCTAATGAAGAAATTCTGTACTGCTGCAGTTGTTTTCTAAAAGGAAAGCTCCCTCTAACAGGATTCATCATTTTCAGCTGTAATAACCGCTTGTCGTACAGTGGTTGTAGCTGCCACAGTTTCGTTCACCGATGATTCCGGGAGGTGGGGTAGGTAGCTGCACATCGGATGCGGGAGCTGATAAATTAGTGCGTAAATACAACACTGTAGGTGGACTGCTAAGTGTGGGGATTGGGGAGGGAGCTATGCTAACTGGGCGTACTGCATGATGGTCTAAACGAGACTCGCAAAATCTCCGACTAGATTCTAGCCGTTCATGACCTGGCTCTTCAAAGTCGGTTGCCGCCCAATCACTTTTGTTTTGCTTCAAAATTCAGGCCTTCAGATTTCAACTGGAACTTTCAACTCATAACTGCTAATGCTTAGTTCACTTGCGACTGGTGAGAATTTGTAATTTTTGTGCGCACGTATCATTGTCACCCTTATAATTTAATTGGAAAACATGTACAAACCGAGTCCATTTTTACTGAAACTCATAATCTCGCAGTCGAACGGAATCGATGTTATAAATTATTTTGGAGGAAATATTGCTGGAAATTTCCCAAGTCGGGTTCGAACCACCGACCTTCCGGTCAGTAAATTCGCGCTCTAATCACTGAGGAATCTTGCCCAGTGTGACTAGACTAAACTTGTCTGCGTCCAAGTGTTGACTAATGTACTGGTTTACTGAGATATGGGGATAACTCAGAGCTAGGTGAGTACTTATGGCGGACCGAGTAGAGATCGACTTTCATCACATTCCACTGTAGTGGTTCGGGACGTGTAGTACGAACTGAAGACAGGCGACCGACCAGGATAGCTCACAGAACCTGGGATGTATTTGTGTGCTCACCACGCAGCCCCACATTTCAGGCTCGCTTTGAGAAGGCCAGCTTGACAGAATGAACCACAACGACACAAACCATTCCAAGACCTACTTTAAAATCAAACCTATTATCATGTGGTATTTGCAGAGAAATCTGAGATCCCCAAAAGTCACGCCCTGAAGTGTCTTTAGTTGACCTCATTTTGATTTTCAGTACTGATGAATGTGACCTCACATACACAGATTCACGGTGTCGAATTCCTCCCACCACTCCTAATGACTGAAATGGTCACGAAAGATGTACCCACAAACGTGGTTTACATTAGGCTCCAAGCGTGGAGTTTGTGGTGCATAAGATATCTGGATACCAGCCATATATTAGGTTTCCTCTATTCACTAACTCAGTTGTGTTCCACTGAAATCTACCAAGGTAATCACTTAAGTTTCGATAAGATCATTCACGTCAAAGTTTGGCCCAAGAATTCTTTGTACGGTTGAAAACTGATAGAGAACCTGATAGATTCAGTTTATTTTTAGTGTTGAGGTCCCATCGGTCGTAGTAAAGTCGTTATGGAGCGGTACATATGCCGCCGCCTTCAGAGCTTTAACTCGGATTGTTTGACAGGCGCATCGACGGCTTGCTCCGGAAGATTGTAACAACGGTTTCGTCTACCCACGATGACGAACTTACTGAGCAACATATCGGACGGAGAGACCGCGATACTTGCTCATGCGCTGGTAGGTACAGACCGAGCTTCAGATGATTCCAAGAGAAGCATCAGGTAGGATACAAAGCAATAAAATCCAAGAAATCTAGGAATCTAACTTGTCTCCTTTACCGGCCTTGATTCAGATTGAGGTTAAGTTGCAAACTAAGAGCTGTGGATAATCGACCCACGGAATTTTTGAATGCAAAATCTCCCAACGAAGGATTCGGTTTCACGAAGTGCCAAACAGGAAGTTGTGCAGTTCAAACAGTTTGGCTCAGCTTACCCGCCACTCGACAGCAATTTAAAAAAAAAACTTCAGACATCTTCTGACAAACCCACCAGGTGAGCTGACGACTGTTCCCGTGGATCATTCGATGAGGACAGTTTGTAATTGTGCCGAGACTGCAGGCTCTATTCAAACCCCAAATAAATAGAGTTGCATACCACAGCTGAAAACATACCACGAAACGCCATGATCCCCGCAACCTAAACAGGAACTGAGTCCAATAATATACATTTATTCTGGTTTTATTAGCCCAGGATGCGGGAAACTTGGGTGAGGCAGGTTATGCTTGAAATAAGAAGCAATCGAAGTAAAGTTGTCTCCATGAAAGTTTACCGAAGTTAGTGCTCCTAAACGTAGAAGCAAATGGCTGGAGGGGGGGTGGGAAAGTGCATGCTTCTCAACATAAGTGGCTCCAAGTTAAGGGTAACAAGATCAGTCTGACTGAAAACTACTTCTGCGGCATGTATAATAGCACCACATAGCCCGAGGCCTTCAGTTGACCAGAGGTAGGGGGTGGTAATTAGCGTTTCCTGACAAAACCTGTGAAACGGACGCGACATGGCGAACTACAGGGAACTATCAGGTGGCAACGACTTAGGACCAACGACGAAGCGAAACCGGATCTAGATTTAGGCGCATTTCTGATTGGCTGGCTGCGTTCCGTGACATACATGAGCCTGGCTCGCCCTACCACACAACTGTCTTTACATCTAGTTTCGCAAGTATCGGTTTTCCACCTCCGATCGGCCCAGAAAAGACTTACCAAAATCAAATATTTCTCTTCTCTGCTTTCGTGAAAGCGACTAGTATAGCAGAAATGAGGGGAGAGGAGTAAATGAATAATAAAAAGAATGCAAACATCGATGGCCCATTGACAAAGTTTGGACAGAATGAGGGGCGGAAATAGCTAAAAGGTTATTTAAAAAAAGCAAGACTAGTAGCTGAGACATTGGTTCAAAAAATGCAATGAGCACTGTTCACCTGGATCACCGGTAAAAGGTAAGGTGTCAGAAGTGTGACATTCGTCTTCCAGAGCTGTGGAATCCTGATCGATAGATGAGTGGCCACGACATAAAACAGACTGCCCTCCGCGTGTAGTTGATCACGTTTCACGCGCATTTTTCAACTATAACGTAACCACGAAGAAAGAAAGACTTAGTGAAAAAGGCCACGGTCATATTTCATGACAATCAACGTCGTGTTACCCGTAAGCCAGCGATAAGCTGAGTTAGTGCTTAGAGCATCGTGTACACCGGATGTTTGTAGTAGACTAGAAGTGTGATCAATTCGTGTATGTTTTCGTTATCCTCCCAAATATAAGTCTCTATCTAAACAAATAGACGTGATTTTCGAGAAGTTGAACGCGGCACACTGGTGTTGCTGACGACGAGTGACCACCGACTGACACAGTAAACTAAACATCCATAAGACAGTAGTTGGGGGTCGGTGGAACGATGCCACAGTACCTTAGAAACAATCAATTTCTGATCCCCATGTGTCTTTTCGCAGAAATCAACCCGCACCCCACATCACCTGATCGTTGTGTGCAGGTTTGACTTGACTTACATACTAATGTAGGAATCTGCTCGAGAATATCTCAATAATGGAAGGAGAAGAAGCAAGTGCAACGTTCCTGTGCGAGACATACAAGTGTTTGATCGGTGGGACAGGAGGGCACGAATAGTTCAGCCCCACAGAGCTCATCTCTCCCAAAGGCGAGTGCGCTCCCGTGAGATACACTTCCACACCCTCAGAAAGCTGACTGAATGCACAAGAATCACTATTTTAAAAGCGAAATTCTTCTGATATGACTAGTGCCTCGTAAACACAAAAACAAGAAGGTCGAGAATTTTCGGACCTCGGGAAAAAAACCGGTCAATGCGCCAGAAGTAATATCAACGAAGCGAAAATGGATGAAACCGTTTTAATTCTTACTTCATAAATAATCTGCATTGCTTGGTGTCTCAGTGGGTTCGCAGGCTTTCGTATCCATAGGAGGTACCGAAGCAACCGAGTGAATAGTGGGAACTGCATTGCAGTCGAAAAGTAAATCACATGGAACACACATCTGTGAAAAAGGAGAGCACACCAAACAGTCAAGTCAGTCAACATGAAAACAATGATGGCATATGTGAACAAATCGCCAGTTAAAATGGGATAAATCTGTAAGGAGGTGAGCCGTCTAGAGAATTGGAAACTACGTCGATCGGAGGGAGATGTTACGAGCTGGCGACGGAGCAAACTAAACTATGCTGTGATTGATCAGAATGCGAAGCAATCAAAATCTAGCACTTGTAGTTCGATGGTTCTCAACCAATCACGAAAACTCCAGCCTAAACTTATAGAAACTACTTCGGTCACCCTGTAAATAGGTTGTGACAATCTTCACTCGTCTCTATAAAAAATGTCTCAAGTTATCGTGTCCTTTGATGTACCATAGTGGACGGAACAGAAAGCCATGGGAGTCTCAATATCATCAACTGGTTGTTACCAACCAGTAATGTTTACCACTGACCCAAAAGCGTACGGTGGTTCACCTAAGTTACCCCACCTTAACAGGTCAATATGTCCGTACCTGAGCGTTGCGCGTCATCGATGCAATAAAATTGTTCGGGTGCGAATTTTGGATAACTATTCCGAAAGTGCAGTAAATAATTGCAAATAATCCAAACGTCTGCTTGCTAGTGCTTGGAGTAAGAGCTGCGTCGATCGAGTCTATCATACTGCTTCGAATCGTAAGGATGGCCTAGATTATCGGTTGCGCAACCCGTATCATGGCAGATAAGTTGAACAATTGACGTGAAGAGTTTAGTCAAGGTCCCGGTTAAGTAAACCCGAATTCAGTCACAACATACTCTCAACCATCAGACATTTCTGGTTGTTGTTTTTTTAAATGTGCCCGTGTTCATTGTTGCTGTATCTGTCCAGCTTTGGTAAGCACTGCAAGCGACATTTGGGAGAATTTTCCGTTAAGCAGTGAAAAAAGGCACTCTCGCTGGAGACGAAGACTTTATCTGGGAGTGACGACGGTACAGACGGACTAAATTTCTGGTTGTTTTTTAATGTACCTGTGTTCGTGGTTGGTGCATCTGTCCAGCTTTGATATGCATTCCAAGGGGAGCGACATTTGGGAGAATCTTCCTTTAAGCAGTGAACAAAGGCACTCTGGCTGGAGACGAAGGCTTTGTTTGGGAGCGACGAAGGCCTGTGCGCAATCTGACCTTCAGTTCAGAAAGCACGAATCCTTTGGATCGTCATCCGAAATTGGCAGGCTGTGAATAGCACTACCTTAAGGGGCCACAACGCTACTTACAACTGGTGAGTAGTGAGGAGGTGAAGGTTTAAGGGGTCACAACGCTACTTACAACTGGTGAGTAGTGAGGAAGTGGAGGCGCCCAAATTAATAAAAAGTTGGCCATGAATAGTCAACGTGTCATGTTGACGATAAAAGTTGTGCACCAGTCAAGATAAAATGAATATTTTGAGATCTGAGATGCCTTAGAAAAGACAGTTTTCATGAAGTATGTTGGATGCAAATGAACGACTGCAGGTCTACGCGATAAACATTTTTAGTGCTCATTTCAACGCTGAATTCAGCAAAAGTAGTAGCGGTTTTTGCCCCCAAGGAATGGAGTGTTAGATCGTTTGACCTCCCTCCCTCCACCGCTATTGAAACCATCTCTTTCCTGTACAAAACGTGAGACACGTTGAGTGAACCAAGGATAACGGAATAAGTGGCACACGACAATCAGCACCCCGAAGGGACATCTTGGAAGAATCATCGGAGTACCTATCCTTGCAGTTAACTTCGGCTTTTTACCGGCTGGTGGAGAAAAAGAATACCTCTTCGTTGCGACAAAGTTTCGCCATGAGTGTAGGAAGTTCTAAATGAACAAGATGAGTTTTGTGGGGCGAAAGACCAATAAGACCTGGCAGGTCACTACATACGGAGACTCTTAAAGAGATTTATCCTCTTACTGGTTAACAAGGTAAGTGAACGGAAAGATGTTATTGGTTAATATAAGACATTGAAAAGCAGTAATAGCTCATTCAACCAGGGCATCGATTGAACACACTCGTGAGTTCCCACTGAGATGATTACTGTTGAGACTACTGGTTAAAAAGGTAACTGAACGGAAATAGGACATATAAGACATTGAAAAGCAGTAACAGCTCATCCAACCAGGGCATCGACGGAACACACTCATGAGTTCCATCCACTTTCCTTAGCTTTCCTCTTCTGACTATATCCGACCATATACCGTCGCACCCGGTAGGCTAGGTGTGAGATCGAAGCCAGTTTCCCAATGCACAATGATGCTATGCAACAAGGGGTGCAATCCCTGATATACACATGATATACAATGTGTTCGTATATCAGCCATTCAGATACCTGGTTCTCTACTCCCCGAAATTATGTAACGACCATGAAGTTACGGCCCTCCATGGAGTCGTTGACTGCTTTCTCCTTATTTCTATTGCGGTCCACTCACTCTCCTACGATCTGATTGCTCGTGTGTCCATTTTTGTTAACGTCTGTCGACAATCCTACGCCACATGTTAGCAGCTGACAAGGTTCAGTGTGCACTACTTGTCGTCCAGCTGTTTTGTTTACTGTATAGTACCAGGCGTTATCAATTTATCGGACAGGAAACGTTCGGCTACGGTCTCTGACATGAGCTTTGTGGGAGGAGACAAGCCTGCTTCCCACTCGAGGCCCAGCTTACATACTACCCTTTTGAAGACGTATTAGCAGTGGATCCACAGTGCAGTGTAGGCAGCGATACTTAATCACCCCTTGCAGCTGAAAAAATTGACGGTACTGAAGAGATTAACTGAGATGATTACTGTTGAGACTACTGGTTAAAAAGGTAACTGAACGGAAATAGGACATATAAGACATTGAAAAGCAGTAACAGCTCATCCAACCAGGGCATCGACGGAACACACTCATGAGTTCCAAATCCTCTGATAACTTTGAACGACTGTTAAGCTATGAGGCGGAAACAAGATGTGAGATGAGAAAGGTCACCGGAAAGTACGGATTCCACTAGTACAGTTAAATCTCACGTGTCGCTGTGTAAAACGCGGACAAATTCAATCATCTTATAATGACACGAAGCACTAGTAGTGTGCTGTCAACAACACCTCTGACAGCTATCAGTGATACCAGGATTTCCAGACGAATAGGACATACACGAGTCTCTGGATATAATGCATAAATGACAAAGCTACGCGTAAACCGTCTAAAACTGGTTATAAAGCACACGGTATCACATCCATACTTGACGAATCGTGATATTGGTTCCGCACATGCATGCGATCTATAATGTCAAGTACGTTTATGATACCCGCATGTAGTGGTATTTCGCTCCTCCGGAGAGCATCCCTTACTGAGGAATTTCAACGTGAATGAAGGATAAAAATCCAGGGGGGGGGTGGAAAGTACCTTGATATTCTTTGACGGGTGTGCGAACACATAATACGTCAGCATCATCCACACACCAAGAACAAATGAGCCGATAACGCACACTGGTAAGACCCACTGGGGAACCGTACGAATCCAAGAAGATAGGTTTGGCGAACGCAGCATCCACTTATGTTGAGGAGAGAGTGGGACTGTGACTTCTGCAGAGGAAAAGACCAGCCACAGAAAAGTTGCCAGCAAATTCTCCAAACCTATCGTAGTGTAGCACGTTAAATACCACAACCGACTGTGACCTTCCCGTACATTGACCACGTCGAAGCAATACACTGCACCAAGGACCATGTCGAACAGGAATTCTGCGAAAGTGCGTGGGTTAGGAGAGCAGAACGTGGTTCCACGAGTGACCAACCAACCGACACTGAGCAACCAGTGTAATCCCAAGCCCAGCCCGAACCACATACCCTGCACAATGGCAGCGAAAAGAGCAAGGGCGAGAATTCTGGAGGCTAGCATCAATGATTTCCATAAGAAGAACAGAACTGAGCCCAGCCACGTCAAATTGGCTTTCTCCACGCGGGATCTTCTTAGAGCTGTTTGATAATGCGTCAGCGACCAGGAAAGGGATAACCACGACGTGAAACACGACACGATTTGAGCGACAACTACGAATCGGAAAACAACAAGCAAAAAAAATCTGTTGAACAAAGTGGGCCACCCATCATACTACTATCAGGTAGCGAGTAGCAACAAAAATTTCGTTCCAAGAATTAAGGCAGTCTATTAGGGATAGGTCACATCGACAGACGGCAAATCCAACATTCTTAAAAAGTGACAGTCATGATTGCCTGATCAAGTAAAGACAGAATGAGCACACGTCACCTGTGGCACACATCAGTGGAAGGGACTGGAGAATCTTACGTATAAACGTCATCGACAGGTGAGCTGACATGTCACATCCACATTTGGTGGACTAGGAGATGTAAATTGGTGCATTAGCTCAACGAGAGTGTCAAAAATGGCTCGTTAATCGCTTAGTTGTGAGACTACTAGACTGAACTGATTCTATCGGTGACAAGAATGCGGAGAAACGGAAGTCTATATACCATAAAGAGGAAACCCAAGGCGCACAGCTAAGCCAAACGAAAAACGTTTATAAGGTGAAAATTTCACAACTAATGTGAATGATGAAGAGTGAAGTGTGGTGTTACTGATGCTGCAAGGACGATGGGGCCCGAATTCCATTGACAACTAGTGATGCGACAAGGTTATTCGCTTGCTTTAGCCACTAAGGTGATGTGTCGGTTGTCTAAGGTGTACAGTTGTAACAGTAAATCTCGACGGTTCTGTTGATAAAGTTCCGTAGATCACCCATCAATCAAGGCACACGGGTTGTGTGGCGCGAAACCATTGGTACATTGGGTGATCGGATTTATAAACAACCAATCACGTCAAAGTTTAAAGAAACACCTAAAAAGCTTCACTAGCTACCCCATCAACCGCACGCCGATGAAGTCTCCTCGACTGGTGAAGAAACGCTTTCAAATCAGTTGACGAACTCCAAAAATAGATTAATAACCACCGGGTCAATCACGAAGAAAACCGGTTCATATAAGTCGGTGGCTTTTATGCAACGCATAAAATGGAGTTTACATTGTAATAATCAATGACGGGGAAGTGTGCACACCTTCAACTTCCAGACGCATTTTTGAAGGAAAACTTTGTGCGCACCAATACAGCCAGATGCGATACTTTGAAGCAGCACATCGTTTCGTCGTTTGCGGCGCGGAAACGTCGAGAACTTGGCCCTGGGGGTCATGGAAACAAGCAAGCACACCTGACGCAGCCTGCAGCCCAGTTACAGGAATAATTCCTTTCAAAAGAGTACGGTAGGAAGGATCTGGCCTAACAGTGTTAATCTCCAGGTGATTTGGTCTTGTGACTACTAAAGACTATCTAACATCGAATCGAATCTATTGGAAAACCAAATACAGAGAGAAGCTATTCGGATATTTTCAACGAATACGAGATGTCGTCAAGGAGCCTAGACAATTGCAAGGTGGACACAACTTTATATGACTTGGATTGCCTTTGACATACGGGACACAGTAGTACTTTGGCTTTGGTATAGCAAGGGATTTCTCAAGTTGGAAGGAGTTGCAAGATTTATGAAACCTGAGCCCACATCGACGCAAAAACTTCGTCGAGACCACTGGATTTCTCAAACCCTTCCAAAGAGAATTTGTCGTGGTAAGGCACTTTGTGTACTTCTATGATCAGGTGAGCTACAGTGAGAGGCTTCACGTTGACACTTGCAGAGTTTTGGAAGGGGACAACTCTCATAGAGGCTTCACGTTGACACTTGCAGAGTTTCGGAAGGGGACAACCCTCATCGGGGCGAGAGGGACTAAGTGGTTAGAGCGCGAAATTACTGATCGGAAGGTCCGTGGCACGAACCCGACCTCTGCCTCTCGACTTCCCCTGTCTAGGCTTGGGCGACCTGGCAGTATCCCAGCCCTCGTGCAACCTTAGGGTGAAATGGCAGTTAGGCACCGAAAGGGTGCTACAGCTGCACATTTTTTTCATTATTACGCAGAGCCCATCTGTCGGTAAATGGTCTTTGAAATGCAGGCTCGGGTACATTGGTTTCTTCTCAACCCGATAACCTGACACTTTGCAATGGCTTGCACAAGTTTCGTGAGACATCGGATAGAGTAAATTTGGCCTGCCATACTATATAGAAAGCAGATACAGATCATATTCAACTTCAGAGGCAAAAGAATGGTAAACTAAGTAAACTGCCCTGGCTCTATTAGCTTTAAGTAAACATGGAGATCCATGAGCAGGTGTGAGGAATCCAACGTCTGATTTTGATAAATCCCATTCAGCACTTCGTCTACAGCAAAATGGATGGAAAGATGGGACAGGTTCAATTGACTACGGAACCACAGCAAGCACGTTGTCAACACAGTGCTTATGTAAAGCGCCACCGAAGTCATGTGGCCGAAACAGCTTGTCACTACAGACATACATTCAACCTCACACACGCACAAACCAATGGTCCGTCTTCTGTCGGTCTGTGCACCAGAATTATTCTATTGGCGAGACTGGTCAAGCCATTCGACCTCGTGTCGGCTGTAGCGTCTACCTGGAGATATTTCATCCGTATTCTACTCGGTTTCATCTAGATATTTTATAGTTCTAACCTTCATAAGTATGTGACCTAATGAGAAACTATCGAAACCACAGGTATTTTGTACCTGTGTAAATTTGAATATCCGCTACCATTCGATTGTGATTTCATCTTTTAGTGAAACTTGAGTGTTCTACAACTATCTATCTGCGTTGGAAAGCGCCAGAAACGCGAAAGGATTAGGAATTGCAAGTTTCCAGAGAGTAACTGAACATTCCAGTTCTGAGTTACAGGTGGCCGATCAAACGTTTGATTCATTCGCATGGGATGTCTGCGAAAACTCTTTGAATACACCGTTTGAAATCGAAATGCCCCAGTGAATAACAGTAAACAGTGTTGAATATTTTCTTTACGTATTTCGAAACTACACTGACAGTTTCCACTGAAGCCAGTTATTTATTCCCTGGCATTTTTTGGCTTCGGTATAGCTATACAGAAGTACCGTTATAGCTGAGGCTAGTATGATGGTGTAGCTCCTGACAGACCTAGGCTAAGGTCCAAACCCAACATCCTGACCAAGCCTGTCGAAGTTTGGATACCACGAATACGCAATGCTTTTGAAGTTTGCTGCGGTAATTTTGTTGCAGTACGTGTCACCATGGAACACGTTTCGGATATGTATCCCGAAGATGTTTTCTTGGGATTGATTTAATAAAACAGTGCTTTGCCAAAAGGCGCCATATATCACGATACCTATATTGGATACATCTGAGGGTTACTAGCTTCTCCAAACAGCAAGCTCGTTCGGTGGATCAATCGGTTTGGTCCCTCAGACTTCCTCGAGGATCGATACAATCAGCGGGTATGCCAATGACCTAGTGTAGGAATAAGTCTAAGCTCAGTAGAACTCGGAAGAGGATTTTCTTAGCCGAGCAGGAGTAATACGGATGGAAAGTTGACCATGAGAAATAGGCTAAATTAGAATTCAACCAACACGATTTGACACCTATGGGATGCATTAGGCAATCAAATAGATGAAATACACGATAAATTTAACACAAGTTACTCTTTTTCGGAGTTAGTTTTTCGTGACTTGTCGTGTACATCTCGGAAGCCGAAAACCCTACGACGAGATGTATTTTTTTAAAAATCAAGTTTTTTCGCAATGTTATGGAAAGTGTGGGAGAGGTGAACGATTGAGCAACAACAAAATCGGAAGGAAGGCTCACGTTGAACTTTGTGTTCCGGCGTTCCCTGAGTGATGATAATGTACAACTGGAGCAACAGTTGCGGCGCAGCTTCCATAAAGCACTCGATCATTCGCAGCATAGCCGAATCGGCGTCTTCGTACAACATGAGCTGAGTGTATTGTACAGCCATCGCCAAACTAAGTTCCGCTCGTCGACTGGCTAGTCCGTAGTAGACTGCATCGGCCAGGCTGTAGAATTAAAGAAGGAGAATTTTTAGCCCCCTGTTTGTGAAATAAGTATACAATTTATCACGATGAGGCTCCCGGGGTCAACAGACCACGTGCTATCCACCGGGATCTCAGGATGAATAGCATACTGCAGACGCCATCCCAGCGAATATATGAGGAAGGCCATGCTATAGCTGAACTTCCTGAGTCAGATTATTAATTATCATTATTATATGAAAGTTGGTATCACTCTCAAACGAGAGCACATTGAAACTAGGTTCGAAAACTCACGAACACAACCGACAAATAGGAACGCAGAGCATCCAAAACAAAATATATCGTCAAAGCCAGTCCGTGCGACTTACTGCCCACAAACTATCATACAAAAAACGAATACTGGTGCATCGGATCCTAAACCTGAGCGTCCGGGGCAAGCGTGTCAGCAAGAACAGACCGATCAGCCGAGTCAAATGCGCATCGGAAATCCAAGAATTCTAGAATTGTGGGTCGCTTATACGTATGGTGTTTTTCTAGTACCTGACGGAGCGTGCAGATCTAGTCAATGTAACCCCATACTAGGCCTAAATCCTGCTTGCTGCTATTGAATCGGTGTTTCATGAACCACCATAAGGCGAAGAAGGATAACTGAAATCAAGCTGACTTCTCTTGTGTCGCACTAACCACGGGCCTTTTTCGAACTGGTAACCATCACCTATTCTCACCAGTTTTCTGAGACAGCCTCTTTTGCCCAGATACAGGCGAACAGAATATATACAAGCGCTGACCGAGGACTTCACCCCAATTTAGAAGGGTGGAGGGTAATCCAGACCGGCAGCTGGAGGTGCTTGAAAGGACATATGCAGTCAGAAACCTCGGAGGCCATGGGCGTGGGGTTACAGGATCACCGTTCACGCTTCCAATGAAGTTATAGGATTCTAATGGGTGGCGGTAGGTGTTCGCAGGAATTGTCCTTCAGAGTGTTCAGCCCAGTGGATAAAGCGTTCTTCCTTGCCGAAGATGGCCCTGTCAGTTTCAGTTCTTGGTTGTTTCGCTGACAGCTGGTTTCCAGGGACCGTAACAAGGCAATTAGGTCATCACCTTTGATGGTGTCGGAGCTACAGTTGGTTGAGGCTTAAACGGACACAATAAACAGAGAGATCAGCTTCAGCTTGTGAAACTTTTTCACGGACGTTGCCAGACGAACAATACAGAGGCAAGCAAGCAAGAATACTCCAGACCGACGCCGACCACTGCACATCCTGCCTCAGTGGCCTTTGGATCGCCAAAGGTGCGTAGACTGAAGCGAGTAGCTCAATCACTTTGCTCGCATAATGAATCCGCGTTTCAGCACACATCCATTTCAAGCGAATCCATCGTGAGATCAAGAGTAGCTTGTTACCCTACCTGCTCAAGAGTGCGAACATTAAGAACAGACAGACAGGCAGACCGGGCGTGGCGGTTTGAAGATGGATTTCGAGATCCCTGGTGTTGTCAGCGCCTGCTGACGTCAAACTGTTACACAATGAATGAGGAATTCAGTCCTAATGGATGGGCCTAGGAGACTTAGTAATGGGGTGAAGGAAGGGAGAAAGTACATGAAAAAGAGAGGCGCCAAGAGTAGTCTGTTTTCACCTATCCGCCTTGCTGCATGCAGAAAGTAAGGCCAGCCGCCTGATGACACCATGCGACGGCCGATGTGGTGTGAAGGTGTTGTTAATTGCAGTTATCGTGGTTGTACGCGGGCTGGGATATTTCCAGCCTACACACACCTTCTACACCTAGATGGGGAGGTGACAAAGGTCTCCAATTAAAGCCTTTGGCTAAAAAGTCCGACCACAAGGCAGTGGTGGAGACGCAAATGTATTGTCCTTTTTGAAGAACACGTCGCAATGCATGTTCCAACTCTAACCTGAAGGACCACAGACCTCTAACTATTGACCAACCTGATAGTAGATTCCGCCAGTATCACACGGACACCCCCAGATGTAGCTCAACGGTTTACGGAAAAACACAAACCGCCACATCACGGTAAGTCTCTTCGTGATGGAAGGGAAGGTTATGGGTACACAGTAACCAAGGGCCCATATCCCAACCTCCATGTTCTGTGGAAATCATTGGACTATAATGGCCTACGATACTCATTGAAAGCGAGATGGCTCCGTGCTTCGAGCGCGAATTTACCGACCGGAACATCCATGGTTCCAATGCGACCTCTGCATCTCGACTTCTCCTGTCTAGACTTGGAAAACCTGGCAATATCTCATCCCTCGTGCTTCTTTCGGGTGGCATGGTAGCTAGGCACCGAAAGGGTGATACAGCTGAACTCTTTGAAAGCTTGGATAGAGCCAAAGGGACGGTTCTGACACAAAGGATACCACGGCCATCTCACTGACACGTCCGACCTAAACCTCCGCAGTAGCACACTGGGTTGCGAATCTGTCCCTAAGGCTGTACACCGGAAATGTGGATTTCGTATGACTGCCACACAGTGTACTGGTTACTCAAAATGGATGACAGTATCGTAAACACCGACGGTGACTGTCACTGTATAAATGCGATATTACTGCATCGCATGATGGCTGTCCCCAAAGCATATCATAATGTTCTTGCACTGTACGAATCACTACCCAGTAGGCAAACTAATGTATAATACAAGTAGAACGTGAAATCGACAGATAAGAGATCACAGAAAACAGTGCTCCATCCTGGCTCTTGTAACAAACCACAAGCCGTTTAGAAAATAGGAGTATGCAAACTGAGCAACCAGAGATAAATTTGCTTGTACGAATGGAACAACGTAGGGAAGTCATTCGGGTAGAAGACCAACGTACCGAACGATCGGAGCCAATTGGAGCCCATGGAAGAATAAGCGCAATGTCCATACACGACAAGTTCGGGGTGGATCAACGTTGACCTTCCGATCGAGGACATACCAGGCCAAACTGAATGCAGTCATAACCATGGCAGGGATTATGAGTAATGCCAAGGTCATATAAGACCAGTAGTAGTCACCCTACAATGAAAGTGGAGGGCAGGGTTTTAGCATGTCGGTTGGTAAACTACCAGTCAATTAAGGGGAAACTTTAGAGTAGCACCAGCGATGACGCTTACTTCAGAAGAAGCAAAAACAAATTCGGCGCCTACGTAATTCTTTCAGCCGAATTTGAAAATCGTACGTGACACGACAAGTACCGCGTATCCGGACTGCGACTTGTTCGGTTTTGCCCCATAAATGGTACGTGATTAACTTACGGGAACCACCCTCTGTCCATTCATTTAAGGAGACACAATTATATGTTGAAAAGGAGACCCGAAAGGGTGGAATTCCACTCGGTTGCCCGAACGCAGTCGGCTAGCGTCAGCCGTGATTGCTGACTTGTTTTGAAAGATTTATCGGCACTTCTATTTGTATCGAAATCCATCTTAATACAAAGACGGATCCAAGTAATCTCGCAAACGAACAATTGCTTAAAAAAAACCCACCGGCTGGTATTGAGCGCTAAGCAGAGCTCGAGGTGACTCAGTGGCTAAGGCACGAACTAACTAAACCGAGGGTCCGTAGTTCGAACCCAACCCCGGCCTCTTGACTACCCCCGTCTAGGCTCAAGTAAACTGGCCGTATCTCAGCCCTCGTGCTTTTTTTCTGGTAACATAGTAGCTAGGCACTGAAAGAATATTACGGCTGGATGATGAGTAACATTACTGCATCCATGGATCGCTTAATTGCAACGAAAATAAAGACAAGGCTAGTAAATAAAAAAAATCATCCAGCTGCAACACCCTTCCGGTGCCTAGGTGCCACGCCACCCGAAGGAAGCACGAGGGCTGGGATACTGCCAGGTTGCCCAAGCCTAGACAGGGGAAGTCGAGAGGCCTATCAACCAAACACCAATACGACAGAAGTTTGAGGGCAGATTTGCACAGTTATAAAACCACAAACAGTAGATTTTGGAAGAAAGTCATGCCGGTGTGTCTTCTTTTATTACTAGTTTATTATTACTTTTTATTGCTGGTGGATTTCAGCGGACGGGAGAACTCGCAGAAGGAGCCAGAATAGAAACGGAGACCAACAACCCAGAAATCTATTTTAGTTCACCCAGAACACGTTGCACTAGACATACTTATTAACTAATTTGAGCCGCCACTATCTTGTAAATAAGTGAGGATCCAACATATCACGAGTAAGCTTCACTAACTTGTTCCGCAGATGTTGCTTCAAAGCTGACGGTGTGCTAAGGATTACCTGCGGACGATAACGATACACCTTGGAAGAGAATACACGGGTAACACCAACGTAGGGATGAGCGCAACGAGCCGTCACATGCTTTCGCTGAATGCGATCGACTACCAAAAGAACGTTCGACACAGCTCGTTCCGATAGACTACTACAGTGGGCAACCGTTTTTGACCGGCTAATGGGCAACAGAAATTCAGTTCCCGCCAACTCCTGTCCTCCATCTCTCCGCGCAAAAGAAGGCCACATCCAGGTTGTCCATTTGTGGATATTGAATTCAAACGGCGCTCACCCACATCGGTTAAAGTAAACAAGGTGAACTTTTATACAAATCATTGTTGATACAAACTGCCGACGCGCTGACCGATCAGACCAAAGAGACGAATCAGGATACATGTTACTGGGTGCATCTGGAAACTAGCAACAAAACTATAAACGGAATGGGACTATTATTTTTCCGTGTGGCTGGACAGACATAGCCAGTCAAAGCAGAACGCATCAACTAGCCTGAATCTAGCCTTGCTCGCATTGCTGGTCACATAAAGTGACTGATGAACGAACTGGAAGGCACCTTCGCTCACCGAAAGTGGCATTTTGGGAGCATAGGAACAAGACACAATACCGTTATAAATGCCGAATTGTTTGCCGACAATTTGAAAGAGATTTTGGGTAGCGAAAAGTGAATCGGGTCTATATACTGGGCAGTAAACATTAAAAAACAAAACTTCGCTGTACCCACCACAGTCAGAAGTACTGTACGTCACATAAAGGCCCATACTAGATGACCGCTTCTTTCCCAATCCGGTTTGCTAGGCGGACAGTGAACTTATAGTCAGTAATTAGTGGCCATTTTGGACAGTTGTGTAAGACCAACCAGAACTGAAGATCAAAGATTCACTGAAAAGTAGGGTCGTTCCAATTGGTAATGGTCAACTACACGAATACAGCTAATCAGCGGTGGGTTAGGTGGTGTGACCGCGAACAAAGGAGTGATTAAGCTAAGGAATCGGTACTCCATGCCCGACATTCGAATGATTTGGGCATCTATTTAAAGCATAAAAGATGTTTAACTTATCACGGATTTTGTGACAGAAGATTACCACCATGAACTGTAGTAATTTATGGGTCCCTGCAGTGTGCCAAACTTGAGGACTCAACTTGTCACTCCGACATATTCGACACACCAACTTAGCGATGCTTTGATAGAAATTGCCTGTGATTTCCACATTTCTGAGTCCCACTCATCCTGCACAGCGAAACTGCACATCACACGCCCTGATACTGTCCGGCTTCTTAACTGACAGAAATGAGAAAGTCCGATTTTTTGGTTTTGTGCATGATCGTGTGAAATAACCGAGGTACCTAGAAGCACCGATACTTTGCTGCGCACAAGCATTGTGCAAAGTCAGAGGAGGACTTGAAAATATAGCCTTTAGCAGAGCTGCTAAATACACCTTTCGTTATAGTGAGGGGCACGAAAATGTACCAATAGCCACAGTGATCATCATGATTACAATAGGTCAGCAGTAAATACCGGTACCAACTTCTCGTTCAACCTTCAGGACAAAAGTTTCGAGGGAAGGCTACAAAGTACGGGGGGAGTGGGATAACTAAGAGCCTAATTCAGTACAAGGAAGTGACTGAGACCAAACAACTCACACCTATGTGAGAAATAGGCATATCTGAACCCTGCATAAGAGTAAGACGCCGTCAGTTAAGTTGGCTTAACATCCCCACGAATGTCATCCAACAAAAACATCGCCAGACAAGGAAAGACGTATTTTGCCTGGTCCATCCGGTTACGAAGAGACAGAAACACTAGTCACTAGGACCGGTGACGAGCCGGACGTGGACCAAAATCCAGGAAAGTGTGGTAACCTCACAGTTCTCAACGTTACAATGGCTTTCTTAATTTTGCGTGAGATGGCCGAAGTGGTTAGAGCGCGGATTACTAACCTGAAGGTCCGCGGTTCGAATCCGACCTCCGCCACTCGACTTCCCCTGTCTAGGCTTGGGCAACCTGGCAGTATCCCAGCCCTCGTGCTCCCTTCGGGTGGCATGGCAGCTAGGCACCGGAAGGGTGCTACAGCTGAACGCTTTATCTTTTTATCTTTATCTATCTTAATTTTGCGTTGGCCTGAAGTGGAAGCGATGCCTGGTACTACACAATGGTTATGCATGTATGACGTCTATGCTATGCTATAAAAAACGGTGAGTAAATGTTTGCAGTGGATTAGCATGTGTCGCAACTACGAAGTCAACTTATCCTTACTACTTTATTCTATGTAAGGCCACTTAACTTTAGGAAAGGTTACCTCTGGCACCATAAGTGATGAAAATATCCAGTAGCATTCGCAGTCCAAGATTGCATGCACCAGTTCTGCAATAAGTCAACATTCTTCGCGGTGACGTTACAAAGAGGTACGAAAAAAAGTGAAAATACTGGGGGGTATCTTGTACCATGTCAAAATGGACGCACTAAAACTTGGACTTTTCTGGCTATACGAACAAACCGAGTGGCACTCATGTTCTCCTAGGGTGATGTTGGATGTGCATGGAAAACCGTCTCTGACCTCTTTGTGGCTAAGTATTCTTTTCAAACCACTAGCTGCCCTAGGAGTAAAGGACAACTGCACGATAGTGTTCCACAGTTTTGTCTAGAGGCGACCAGACTTGGTACAAAAGGATGGAAATAGCGCTGGAACAACGCTGGTTAAACAGTACTTAGAAAACTACAACTCACCTGCCGATGATAAGCATAGACCAGGTAGGCATCCGAGCATATATCAGACACATAGGTGATTATGGAGAACAAAAACAGAATCAATTGATAAGGCCGAAAACCATGAACTTTCAGAAACTCCAACAGTGCTTCCTGGTTCTCATCAGGTGCGTCTGCATGCGTTGGTGTTTCCGGCGTGGACCGAAACACGCTAGGAGTAGGTTCAACCTGGCGTAGGGGGACCGCCGCATCAACAAAATCACCAACCCAGGCTGCCGGCGAGTCTTTCTCCTCAAGTGGGATGGCATGCCTATGAGAAAGAGGATGTAAGATGTTGCGTAACGGAAAACCTTCATATACGATAACCAGAGGTTTTCATTACCACCACACGACTACATTATAGGCGACAACTAATCAAAAACTCATGATTCCATGTCATTGTAGAGCTATGGGAGAGAAAACCTCCCGAAATTGTGTACCATGTCTAAATCATTTCGACAGAGTCATGAGTTGAAAAAGAATCTGTACACACCCAGCAGAACCCGTCACAATGTGACAGGTATTTGCAAGTTGCGGAATTCAAAAAAACGTACGAAAGGTCATAGTTACAAGTCGTACTATTTTTCGTAGCCATTGTTTGTTAATTAGAACACCCTGGAAGAGAAAGCTCTCGGTCCGGATGATGAATCGGCCCGAAAGACATTCTGTTCATAATCCTCTCAAAATAAATAAAAACTAACAATCCCACTTATCCGATACATTATCGTAAGTCTGTCCGTTCCTGAAACCTCCAATTTCAAGTCCAATGGAGGGTCTTGGCGGCGAAAATTAATGATTTGGTGTGAAGCCACATCGGTAACACAAAAAGGTATTAGTCCTACTGGATAGCATTAACGATCGGTCGAGTGAACTCAGCAATAAACACCTGCAGTATTACCAGAGAGAATCACCCTTTTGCTACGATCTCTGAATTCCGAATCAAACGAGGGCTGAGGCCCTCATGGCTAGCAACTTGTACAGTTCGCATGACAAAGAGATCAAGCTGAAGAATAATGAGAGAGTGAAAAAATGGAAACGGGGAATTACAGCAATTAGCTAGGTTCACATTTGAATTTCGAAAGTCTCTGAAATGTTCATCAGAAGATCAAGGCTTACAAACCATAGGATTTTTTAACAGGCAAACACTATTTGATTCCTTTTTTAAAACCCGGAATTGATCTCCGAATAAATGCCATTGCACGCCATGTATGGATGCTCTCTGGTCAACCAATGCCTCATGGCAGTGGGTTTTCCATAGAAGAGAGTTCCTCAGTCATACAACAGTGAGATGCCAGTGAGTAGATAATGCAGATAATGCATGTTTTTGCACCTCCAAAATGTGATAAATGAAATAAGTTAGAGTACGCTGGATGAATACTGGGGTATCCACCGCTTTTAGATCCGATCTTGTCATGTTAACAGACGAGACTATGGATAGGTCATCAACAACGAGAAAGGAAACACAAAAAAGATTATGGACCTCACCTGACTTGTACAGTTGGACGGCGGTTAGGAAACTTTGCCCATGTCGTTGGGGCTAACCAGGAACGTCGTGTGACCAGCGATTTACAATTAAAAGTGGACTGACCCACGCCGGTTGTGGCAGCAGGGACATTTTCAGAATTGTGTGCCTCTCCAGTTTCGGCCCGAAACATACTATTCGACTGGAATGCAGCCCAATAAATATATCAGTTCATGCTATTGGGTGCACAGCCACGGTTCCACAACGGAATTACGAACGACGGTACGCATTTAAAAGGAAGCTGAAACAGTAGAACAGTGAGTGGCTAGAGAAAATGTCAAAGGTTTTGTAGTGGGTAAAAAATGAAGCGGAGCCACAGGGTAACGAGGGTTGGTTTGGTTGGAACCATGGAGACGAGTGTGAGTGTTATCACCACCTTGTGGAACACTCTGTGATGACCCTGTAAATACGGTTGTAATAATCTTCCATAGACGGCTGTCTGAAGCTAACGAGTCTTCTGGTATACTGTAGTATCGGAGCAGAAAGCCAAGGGACCGATACAGATTTGAACGACCGTTCAACAAGTCAAAACAAGTGACAAAAATCCGAAACTATGATGCCAGTTTTGGCACAGCTGCTTCAAATAATTTTCTAGCAGCAACAGTATATCAGTGAATGCAATAAAAAACAGTCGGACCTCCGTCTTCTTTCAGAGATGCTGGCCCAAATATTCGGTGAGCGAAGTTCCTTGTTCAATATTCTCTATCAGTGTCTCAAGATCACCAAAAGGGATACTGGAGATTTCATCACTTATACCGGTGCAATCAAAAGGATGCAAGCGCCTTCAGCTCAGCTCCATAACCGAGGATCAATTGAAATGTCTCATCTTCGTGGCTGGTCTTCAATCGCCACATGATGCAGATATTCGCACCCGGCTACTGAGTCAAATTAAGCAGGATCCGGAGTTGACGCTCCAGAAACTTACCACCGAACGCCAGCATCTTATCAATCTCAAGGCTAAGGCTGCGATGATTTGACATCCCCAATTCTCTCAGCCTGACATTGTATGCGAAATAACTTTAAAAATGCACTAACATTCTAAACGACTCCAAGAAAAACCGCCTACACCTTGTTGGTTTTGTAAAGAATGGCATTGTTCACGCGGCTGTCTCTGCCGTAACCACAGGTGCAGTAAGTGCAGTCGAAAGGGTCACAAAGAGTGCTGCAAAGACAACTTCAAGTGCTCAAGCAAAAACCGACCCGACAAAAGGACACAAGCAGTGACCATGATCACTACATTCAGCATGAAAAAAATCGTTCAACTGTAGCAATCTTTCGGTGCCTAGCTGCCGTGCCACACGAGGGAGGCATGAGGGATGGGATACTGCCAGGTCGCCCAAGCCTAGACAGGGATTCAGGATGAAATCCCCCAGTCGACGTAGCCTCGTCATAGTAGGTATCAATGGCACACCAGTTACCCTCAAACTTGACAGAGTTTCTGACCTTGCTCTGATTTTAAAAGGAACCTGGGATGTAACTGGAAGGCCACAAGTGGAGCCAACAAATTGCACCCTTCGTAATGCATCTGATAGAAGCTTCAAACTGACCGGGAAGCTAAACTGTTCCGTAACGTTCAAGGGGATTCAACTCAATGGTACTCACTACCTCACAAAATATACAGGCCTTGATCTTCTGGGCCTCGATTGGATTAATAAACTGCAACTCTTGGATCAACCTCTCAATGCCATTTGTAAAGAAACAGCTGCAGATGGATTAAATAAGTTGACGAGAACACTACATCCTGACAATTTCGTAGTCGTCACAATTATAGCCAAACAGGAGACCAGAGGGAGAACGCGCGACGCGGCGTCTATTCAGCTCCTGGCGTCCGGCACCGGTAGCCCTCTCACTTCAGTCCATTTTGGTGAATCCTGCAAACAGCCCGTAATGAGTTGCCCGCTGTCCGAACCCTTCAGTTTACAGTCCCAGATTCATGCGGGTCGTTCCAGTGCTATCCGGAAAGTCAAGAAAAGGGGCCGGCAGAAGGGACGCCATCACAGTTACGCATCCCGATCGCCATTTTTCCTTTCGAGACCCTGGTCAATTACCCAAGTGCACAAGGGCACTGAGGGCTAGCAACAGTTTTTTTCAGTTTTAGTTCAAGTCAACAGTCTTCATTATTGAATTGGTCTTACCCCATACCCAATCGTTCTGGTGGCCGGCACGTCCCGCAGGGAGGGTCATCCTGCTGCGTTGTACCATGACGCGTTTGTATACCCGCCATCCCTCCAGTAGCACGGGTGCTTCGCCCATCGCCGGCAGTTCTGCGCATGGTCTTTAATTCAGGAAATCGATAAAAGAACTCTGCTGTTTTGTTTGTTGCTGCTGGTTTGGACTCGTCCCGGTCATCTCATTTAACTGGCGAAGTTATAGTTACAGGCGAGGAAAAAATGAAAAATGGAAAAACTGCCTCCCGTCTGTAAAAAAAGAAATTCGTCAAAAAACAGATGGAATAGCCCGGAGATGCCATGACGCTCATGGCTTACACGGACGTGCGGAATTGTAGATGCCCCTGCCGTAATTGTGGTTGCACCGTATCAAAGACAACCCAGTCAACCAAACAACACACACCTACCTACTGCTTCAAGGAGTAAGAAAAAAAGAAAGGAAGCGTTCAGCTGTAGCACCCTTTCGGTGCCTAGCTGNGATAGAAGAGCACTGTTGTTTTGTTTGTTGCTGCTGGCTTGGAATCGTCCCGGTCATGCCATTTAACTGGCAAAGTTATAGTTACAGACGAGGAAAAAATGAAAAATGGAAAAACTGCCTCCCGTCTGTAAAAAAAGAAATTCGTCAAAAAACAGATGGAACGTCAAAAAATACAGATGGAATAGCCCGGAAACGGACGTGCGGAACTGTAGATGCCCCTGCCGTAATTGTGGTTGTACCGTACCAAAGCCAACCTAGTCAACCAAGCAACACACACCTACCTACTGCTTCCAGGAGTAAGAAAAAAGAAAGAAAGCGTTCAGCTGTAGCACCCTTTCGGTGCCTAGCTGTCATGCCACCCGAAGGAAGCACGAGGGCTGGGATACTGCCAGGTTGCCCAAGCCTAGACAGGGGAAGTCGAGTGGTGGAGGTCGGATTCGAACCACGGACCTTCCGGTCAGTAAATTCGCGCTCTAACCACTTGGGCCATCTCGCCCCCAGGAGTGAACATATACAATGAGAAATGTATGTATTCAAAGGTTCCTAACCCTCCGCCACCAGCATGCAAGACTAATACCCCAAGGCTTTTTATTCACCATGCATCACTTGTTAACTTGAAGCAAACAGCAGTGTTTCGGGGACCGGAGACTATTTCCCCTACACTTATTTTCTCTCCAGATGCTGTCCAACTAATTTATTAAACGCCATATCAACCCGTCATCTCGGATGTTCGCTCGCTTCAGCCCATATAAATCTGATTTCTCTAACCACACCACCACTCTGCATGCCTATATCGGCTTACGTTAGATCCAATGTACTTTAATATCATATGTTAGCAAACCCAACCTTTGTCTATTTAGTACAAATCAGTTTATGTCCTATCCAATATAATCAATTGTTGTCATCACCCTAATCGCGGTTGACGTCAACTTTTTCCTTCTAAGTATATTAGTGCACATTATCCCATTTGACGCCTCCTCAAACTCACCATGCCTTACTAATCTCATCCCATCCACTAATCTTCCCAAGCTTTGAACTTCGGCAATATCCGGTACGGACGACGTGGTTTGTTGTTATCCAGTCCACCTGGCCTGTGATCTACAACCACAGGAGCCCCCAAACGGATCAAAATCCCTGAGATCCCACATCGGCCTCGTTCCACCTTGTTCCCCCAGCCAGCCTGAAATGAATCCCGCTACTCAAAGAACCGCACATCCCAACTCGATCACCTTAAATGTGACGTCCGTTACAGGGCTGTTCAAAAACCGAAGCATGTCAGGCCGATGATGGTACAGCACTATCATACCTAGTTTGATGGCATACCCGCAATTGTTCCATTTCTTCTCTTGACCGAACCCCCTCGCCCATTTGCACCATTAACTGCAAATACAACAAACTCTCCACCTGACCCCAACTGCCTCCATGACATATTCATTCCAACCTGCTGGACTTTTCATCCGAGCCTAACTATTTGTGTGTGTTGCCCAGAGAATCCAACGGCGTTCTATACAGTTCGCCTTCCAGCTCGTGTGTTACCGTCATTTCACTCTCCCACGGATTCACGAATTGATACACAGGATCGAGGCTATTGCCCAAGTTTCCTGGGTCGGTTTAGTTCTTGTCAGTCAGTAGCTGTCGTTCACCTGAAAGGCACAAGTGAAAAAAGGGTGTAGCACTGCTCTTTGTCAGCGCGGGGATTCGCATAAACAAATGTCTAGTAGTGCGTTAAACTGGGTTCTAGAAGGAGCGTGGACAACCGTCGGAAGAAGGTCATTCCACGCAAGTGAATGTGTGCGCTCTGAGCTTAAAATTTTTCTTGCTATGTATCCGCCGTGTGTCAACGATGGAAAACCTGTTTGCCAAGCTGTATTCAAACCGGACATAGGTAAGAATTAGGTCTCCTTGGAGGCGACGGTATTCCAGGGGGAAGAGATCAAGCATCGTGAGACGTATTTCGTGGTCCACGGATTTGAAGCCCACAACCATTCTCGTAGCGGCTCGCTGCACACGCTCAATGAGGGTGACGTCTTTCGTACGTCCTGATTAGACAACTTGGTTGGCGTATTCCAGCAGCGGTCTGACGTCGGCCCAATAAAGCGTTTGGTAGTCCATGCGAG
>NW_008752367.1:62108-73419 GCF_000715545.1 Opisthorchis viverrini
CAGTGAAGGATTTTCCCTTGAATCCCGTAAGACTCGAGTTTGTGGAGGAGCTGGACGTGTGATACCCTATCAAATGCTTTTGAGAAGTCGAAAAATATGGCATCCGATATGAGTCCTTCGTCCTTGGCAAAAGAAACAACCACAAGATGCTTGCCGTTCTGGGAACAAATGAACACGAATGGTTGGTGCAGGGTGCACGACTGCACAACAGCAACACCAGTAAGTCTCTACAGTTCCGCTGTACACCATAGTTCTGTGATTCCCCATCTTATCTACTTATCTGCTTTGCTAATCCCCCAACTTCGTCACCCTCACTTACATTTTTCGTACCCCTGGCCATGAGCCCAACAGTCCAAGGCCACGAGGCCTTAGCGGTGGTTTTTAGTTTTAGTTCAACATGATTGGCTGGATGACGTCAACTCTGCTACTCCACCTGATCTGGTGTTCTGGCTCCCAATTTTTCACCGTTACACTTTTATTGTCATGTGTTAGGCGGGAAGTCTCTTCTTTTACCCTCTTTCGCTTTGTTCTTTCCCCGCCAGATCCAAATCCTAACGATCCAACTTTGGTCGACATTCACTTCAAAAAGCGCACAGTAATTATGCTTCTCTGCCCGTTCCGGTTTAATGGTGACCACGCACAAGTCTGATACTGCCCACCCTCTATGATGCTGTCCCTTGTCTTAACTCGCTGCGCCCACAACCTCCCGCAGTCACGCTTTTATTCTGAATGTAACATTCCCAACGGTTGATAATAAACATTATTATTGTTGCTATTGTTACATCGGTGTTCTTATGCATTATTGCGAATTTATTACACATCGAGATCATTGCCACCTGTAGGTAGAGCAAGCGATCTGTCGCTCAACCGTCGAATAAGGCAAGAAATACCGCATTTCCTCTCCATGTCGAGTAGTCTGTGGAGCTGTGCCGTAGGTTTCGTGCACTTGCCACATTTTAACTTCCAGAGTTGCTGGGGACGCGACAATGGTGCATTCAGTGCTACGCTATTTTACCGCAGATTTCCTTTTTCAGTTTGCTCTTTCACTTTTCACTCTTTTCACTTTTGCTCTAATAATGCTACTCCATGACTATGCACCCATGTTGACCGAAGTGCTAACTTTGCGTAATTGGTTCAGCCGCAGAGTCAATTGTATAGACAGGTTGACTGGAATTTCAGTTGACATTGCGCCGTACTATTTTAACACCAGACGGGTGACCTCATGGTATCTCATTAAAATGGGAATCACACAGATTAAAAACAGTAGCGAATTAGCTCACTGACTCTTGTACGCATAACTGGAGCAAATAATCCCAAATTTTGTTTTCGGCCCATCACCTTCAAATCCCAACGGTGCGATCTTGTTCTATATTTTCTGCAAAAAACGCATAGTTGCTGCGCTTCTCTGCCTGTAGCGAATCAGTGGCCTGCATCGTATAATGGCCAATCCCTATGATGCTGTCCTTTCTCCGAAGGCCATTAACCCACAATCACCGCCAGTCACGCTTTTATTCGGACTGTAACATCATGATCATGCCTAACAGTATGCCACCCAATGTTGGGAATATACATCATTATTAAGGTGTGAGCCAAGGAACAGCTATCAGCGACGTTTATTCAAATGACCCCAGCAGGCACGTTGGTTGATGAGGTCAGTTGGTTCATGACATGCTATTCTAGCCAGAGTGACCCGGGGACTCTTACGGCTCTCCTCAGAAGGCCCGGTCTTCTAATGCTCTCTGTGCTAGGAGTGGTTTAGCTTGTATCCTAGTAAGTCATCTGGCATTCGTTTTTACCCCGCGTACGGTCGTCAATCATGTCCGTCCATACTCACCACATCTTGGTGATGAGGTATTTTGGTCTCCTCGAAGCTGATCACGCTTACTTGAGAGTGCTACTCAAGAAAAAGCTTAAGCTCAACAAAACATTTTACAGCAAAGGGTTTTTGCTACTACTGCAACGTCTGCTTCGGGATAAGGTCAGAATGTTGACGAAACGCCACTACTTGGACCTATTTCGAGTCCATCTGGGGGCGCAGGACGATGAATGGAATGTGTGACTCTTGCCTCAGAGAACCTAGCCAGGAGGAATGGGCAGGTACTGCAACCTAGCTCTACCGTAGGACCTGCGAGACTGATCTTTTGATGACATAGCTTAGAATTTAATGCGGATATTTGGCGAGCAATATTCTCTCTTTGTTGCGAGATGCCACTGTCTAAAGTTGTTATAAACTAGTCAGACAGCGTTTTGACGAATGTTAACTGTGGATGCGATGGGTTCAAATTGAAGTAGAACAGAAATGATCAATTCAAATCTCTCATCTTCATGTGCAGTATTCAGTCTCCAAAATTCACAGGTATGCGAACCAGTCTGCTCAGGCATCTTAAACTAAAACTTTTGCTGGCAATCAACGCCATTAAGGACGAATATCAAAGGTTAAGCGAACTAAAAAATAAAATTACTTTTGTGCACTCTGAGGGTAAAGATAGTTGTAAAGTTCTTGCGGTTCGCAAGGATTTCCGACATCCATGGTTACCCCATTTCTGGGTTCTCTCGGGGTTCTGGCACTACACAGTGCAGTCAGCAGCATTCCAAATGAAAAAGCTCTCATCTCCGTACTGGCACTTCGGGGCTTGGACTCCTTCAGGCCGTCCTTACAAACAACACCGGTGCCGGCAATACAAAACCGACAGATACTGTCGGGAACCCTCATCCAGTAGATTCTTCAGTACCTCCAAGCAGCAACCATGCTTCTAGAATCCCAGGTTAATGGGCTCTGCCTTGAATTAGCTGGCAACGATTGAAGTCAGCCCCCCATCTCTCTGGAAATTCCTCACTGTGTTGCTTAATGGCCGTCGAGCCCGACAGACAGGTTGACTGGAATTTCAGTTGACATTGCGCCGTACTATTTTAACACCAGACGGGTGATCTCATGGTATCTCATTAAAATGGAATCACACAGATTAAAAGCGGTAGCGAATTAGCTCACTGACTTTTGTACGTATAACTGGGGCAAATAATCCCAGGTTTTGTTTTCGGCTCATCACCTTCCAATCCTAACGGTGCGATCTTGTTCGATATTTTCTGCAAAAAACGCATAGTTGCTGCGCTTCTCTGCCTGTAGCGAATCAGTGGCCTGTATCATATAATGGCCAATCCCTATGATGCTGTCCCTTCTCCGAAGGCCATGTACCCACAATCCCCGCCAGTCACGCTTTCATTCGGACTGTAACATCATGACCATGCCCAATAGTATGCCACCCACATGTTGGAAATATACATCATTATTAAGGTGTGAGCCAAGGAACAGCTATAAGCGACGTTTATTCAAATGACCCCCGCAGGCACGTTGGTTGATGAGGTCAGTTGGTTCATGACATGATATTCTAGCCAGATTGACCCGGGGACCCTTAAGGCTCTCTTCCGAAAGCCCGGTCCTCTAATGTTCTCTGTGCTAGGAGTGGCTTAGCTTGTATCGTAGGAAGTCATCTGGCCTTCGTTCTCACCCCGCGTACGGTCGTCGATCATGCCCGTTCGTAATCACCACATCTTGGTGATGAGGCGATCCTCAAGAATTTTCATCAGTGCTTATGAGGATGAGTTGCGTCTTTCCAAGAATTTCCGCTGTTGCGTCTTATTCAAGAAACGACATTCATTGATTTGTATGATATGAACGCTGCCGAGTTGAATCTTCCTGGTGCAAACTGATTTGACTGTCTTATTTGATGGATATCCTCATCATTTCCGCCTGCATTCTCGAACCCAATTTAAAGCACTATTAGACATTTATTTATGCGAATCCTCGCGCTGGCGAGCATACTGCCCCTCGCTGAGAACATAAAGAGCAGTGCTACACCCTTTTTTCACTTGTGCCTTTCAGGTGAACGACAGCCACTGACCGACAAGAACAAAACCGACCCGGGAAACTTGGGCGAAAGCCTCGATCCTGTGTATCAATCCGTGAATCCGTGAATCCGTGAATGCTACTCCATGACTATGCACCCATGTTGACCGAAGTGCTAACTTTGCGTAATTGGTTCAGTCGCAGAGTCAATTGTATAGACAGGTTGACTGGAATTTCAGTTGACATTGCGCCGTACTATTTTAACACCAGACGGGTGATCTCATGGTATCTCATTAAAATGGAATCACACAGATTAAAAGCGGTAGCGAATTAGCTCACTGACTTTTGTACGTATAACTGGGGCAAATAATCCCAGGTTTTGTTTTCGGCTCATCACCTTCCAATCCTAACGGTGCGATCTTGTTCGATATTTTCTGCAAAAAACGCATAGTTGCTGCGCTTCTCTGCCTGTAGCGAATCAGTGGCCTGTATCATATAATGGCCAATCCCTATGATGCTGTCCCTTCTCCGAAGGCCATGTACCCACAATCCCCGCCAGTCACGCTTTCATTCGGACTGTAACATCATGACCATGCCCAATAGTATGCCACCCACATGTTGGAAATATACATCATTATTAAGGTGTGAGCCAAGGAACAGCTATAAGCGACGTTTATTCAAATGACCCCCGCAGGCACGTTGGTTGATGAGGTCAGTTGGTTCATGACATGATATTCTAGCCAGATTGACCCGGGGACCCTTAAGGCTCTCTTCCGAAAGCCCGGTCCTCTAATGTTCTCTGTGCTAGGAGTGGCTTAGCTTGTATCGTAGGAAGTCATCTGGCCTTCGTTCTCACCCCGCGTACGGTCGTCGATCATGCCCGTTCGTAATCACCACATCTTGGTGATGAGGCGATCCTCAAGAATTTTCATCAGTGCTTATGAGGATGAGTTGCGTCTTTCCAAGAATTTCCGCTGTTGCGTCTTATTCAAGAAACGACATTCATTGATTTGTATGATATGAACGCTGCCGAGTTGAATCTTCCTGGTGCAAACTGATTTGACTGTCTTATTTGATGGATATCCTAATCAGTTCTGCAAGCAATGCGGTCGATCCTCTTGTTGATGCTCCAAATTAGTCGGGCGATATCTGTCGGCGCTTCGCTAAGGTTTTTGAGCCCGACCTCGGTAACTGCACCATCACAGAAGCAGTCATTTGACATTGACTGGAAGCCATCCCAGTATTCCGCACCAAGAGTCCAGTCCCGTTAGCCTCCTTGTCAAATGCCGACGCAGGCCTTAGCGTTCTGAGCAACAAAACGTCCCCTCTCCAGTATCGTACTACGGGCGGACAGTCCTAATCGTCGTAACAAGGAAGCCAAATGGGTCGGTCCGCACTCGCGCCTACTTCTTGACCGGCCTAAAATCAGTTCTCAAATATCACAACTAACCACTTCCGATGTACGATGATCTATTGCCAATTACGAACGGCTGCACTTGTTTCGTAAAACTTGACGTGGCTGACGCATACCTGCATATCGAAGTTGCGCCAGAGTTTCGTCTCTAATATCCATCAACTGCACAGCGGCCCGTACGAATAAAATTACTAGCAAGTTTCGATTAAGACAGCCCATGAGATTACCCAATCTTCCCATAATCTTTTCTGGCGTTCCAGACGCGGTCATATGTCCTTGAGATATGCCGATTTTAGCTGACTCTCCCGGTGAACTGCAGAACGCAAAACTATATGGTTCCTTAACGCACCCAGAACAATGCCCTTCGCCTCCGTCCCGAAAAGTGCTAGTTCTTAATAACGGCCATTGAAGTATTTCGGGCTTTTTATACTTTAGTCGAGACTCAGTGCCCCAGAACGTGGAACCGTTAACCAGACGACGGCTTCAACAGATATTACTACACTCCGCTCGTTCTAGTATCTTATCGGCTACCGCTTGGCATTTCTGGCTACACCACAGCGCACCGACGCACTTTGTTCCAAGTCTATCAATTATTGTGGAAGCGTGTGCCCTAGGTCACGCTGTCGGCGCAGTCATTCTTCATGGTTTCCCGGACAAAATTGAGAGGGCAGTCATGCGCACATCAAAGTCACTTACCAAAGCGAAACGACACTATAGTCGAATTGGGGAGGCGCTGAGGCTAGCCCTTGCCATAGGCCGCTTCCATAGTATGATGCTCGGCCATCACTACACTCTTGTGACCGAACCCAAACATTTGTTTTTCCCCTTTGTCTAAAAAATTTGTGTACGCGCTCCATTAGCGAATAATTTGTAGCGTTTTGCGCTGTGCACCCAGGTACGACTTCGAAACCCATTAGCACTCTAAAGAAAACTTCATCCAGTCGAAGGTACTCCTTTGGGTCCTGAATCAGTTTAATTCGGGGCATCCTGGAATAAACCTGATGAGTGCATTTGCCCATGGTTACATTTACTGGATGCATATAGATATCGGCAATCAGAATATGTCAGAAGATGCCCGCAACCTCAACATGCCGCAAGAAATTCTCCACGTCTACCGCCTACATCCTGCTGCTGGTCATTAACCTGAATGACTCTGATCGCTGATTCACGTTGGCTGCGCCGGCCCTATTGATGGTGCAATCTTATTTTGAACTGAAGTTATGCCTATTTTCCCGGAGAAAGTCAAAATACCTTGCAAGTCCTGTCTAAGATATTTAGCCAGCATGGACCGCCGGAGGCCTTAGTGTTGGATAATGGATCGCAACTGAGCTCCAGTTGCTTTCAAGAGCTCTGCCGGAGGAATGTGATCACGCATGTCTGTTTGTCACCGTACCATCCTCTTCAAAACCGTAAGACGAAATGCACTGACAAGCAGACGCGGCTCAAATACTGAGAAAAGATATATGTTGAGAGTTTCCTTTTGATTTCCGTTGGTCTACCGGCCCAATCCTACAGACTCCTCGGAGGACGACAAATCGCCCACTGAAGCACTCACGGGTCAAAAATTGCGGACCCTGAATTCGACCGTAACTATGAGACAAGCAACTCTTCCCGGTCCGCAGCGAAGGGGAAGTGGTCCAGTTTGCCGTGCGTGCACGTCGTGTCGGTCAAGACACGACATCTGGACCCAAGGTCACGGTTGTAGTGGCCTGGCCACCCAATTCGTTACTTTACCGGGAGTGCGTAGCAAAGGAATGAAAATAACAGCGTTGGGTCGGGTATACAATAATAAAGGGGTCAAATGGAACAGGTTCCCCAATGATTGGTCCCTTCATCGTTGGCTCAGGTCGGCGAATAAACAATAATCCAAACATGGTTGTCCAGGGATCCTCTTCTGAACAGTTTCCATACATAATAGATTCCAAAGATAGTCTGGAATGTTTTGATACCGGAGTTAGCGCATGAAACTCGCGAATGGCCGCTGTAAGTGCGAGCGAAAGTACAAGAAAGAGTCGAAGCACGTGGCCCCGTTTGTTCTTTTTTCTCAAAGGCCGGTGTTTTGCACACCAGTATCCCTCAAAACTGTTCGCGTTTTGAGTTCCTGGCGAATTCGTTTCCCGGTAATTCGGGCCGTCGAATTCCGTGCCTTTTACGCCGTATTGCAGATTTCTCTGAAACGACCGCGTTTCTTTCTTGTTGGCCATTCGCCCCTTCCTACGCTGCTCGCGTCCGTTTAGATACCTAACATTACCGAGTTCTTTGTCCCTGCATCTCAGACGTTCACTGAAGAACCCACTCAGACTTTATATTCTGATCCTGTAGCTGCCACCGGGTAACTCCCATCGTGAGTTATATTGTGGAAGCTCGCCTCAACTGCTCAGAGGGTTCTTCCAGGAATCTGTTACCCTGATATATTGATATACTTTCCTGACCTGAATGATGGTTGTCTTGCTGACATTATTCGTTAATGAAGCAGCCAGGTTGGCTGGTAACAACTCCTGGTGCATAACGTTATTCAAGCCAGATCGAAAACATGGCTTAACCATGTGTTCATGCAGGATTTCTTCACTTTTCTTCCTCAGCCACCGGTGGGAAAAGATGAATTCATTGCATTGATCCTCTCACACTCGGTCAACAGTAGTCTTCCGGTTTACTGAGTTTAGAATTTCAATAACACGGATCATGGGACTTCCAAGAACCGACATCCACCTACTCTGAGTTACCTTCAGTTTATTATTTGCAACAAGGTCCATTTTGCTGATTCGCATTCGCACTTGGTCCTCGTAGACTATCCTCCCTGTGTGATGCACTACGGTAAAGCGCTTATGAAGGTCCATCCCCACAGCGTATCCGTTCTTCACTGAAGCTGCACTGGTATGGGCTTGACTTCAGAAGGGATATTTAATGGGAAATTGCTCGCTGTCTGGTTTTCACCCATAGCAAAATTTGAAGCGAATACTTATCATATGATATCAACCACGTGATATTTGTGCGCGCGGCAGGTAACAAAGATACTAGCGCTGTTTTGTGTAGTGGCAGAACTAGAAGTACAGCAGGCGACGCGAAATCCATGCGAAGGTCGAGAAATCAAAAGAAGCCAGTATATCTAGCGCAGTCCCTAATAACAATCAGCACGCGAAGCACATATTGCTCAACTCGAGTGAAAGGAACTAACAAAAACGCAAGACCACTGAATACTTATTCTGAAAAATTGAAGTGAACGATATTTTCCCCTTTTGGTTACAAAGCATCACCAATTTTCGTGAATTTTGGCGAAACGTTCATTCCCGTAATCAGTGACCGAACCAATTTATTTCGAATCATTCCGACAAAGGAGGTGGTCGGTGACGTTTCTACTTTCGAAGGATGTCTTTTCTGCACGCAAAATGGCCTTCAGGACGTATCGTGTGGATAAATTTGTCCAAAATATCGATTTCAATCGTTCTGTCAAAGGTTTCTCGGTCCACACCGACTGTCCCAATCACCAGTATTACCTTTAATAAGACATGTGCAATGCAAAAGCCAGGTCGCAGGGATTTTCTATTTGAACGGTTTCTCTTGTAGCCGGATGTTGTGCCCCAAATTGGTGATACTAAGCCCCACACTCCTGCGTCTATTCTGATAAAAGTTTGCCTTCAGATTATGTTTTTAAACGGCTACTATCATTTGTGTGGGCATGTTACGGATAAGATAGTACAATAGGGCTCTTATTCTGATTCCAAAGTTTTAGATGCGAACGTGTGAGCGCTTATGCCGGCATGCTTTTCTCGCGCTTGCTACCCCTGAAACTCGACTGTATGGCCTGGCCGGGGTACCTACTTTAACGACATCCAATCTTTGTAAGCATCTTGGTCACACTGTTCGGGAGGTAGGAGGTGAGTGGGTGTTGTGCTTGCTGCTGATTGTTATAATATGGGATCACTTTGGCAGGAGCACACTTTGGTAAGTATCGCTTTTGGTAGGAGCATGTGATAAATCTGAATCGTTTAGTGTGTACTTTGCAGGACTAAATATCTGGGCTTTGGGTTCCCGTCTACAGAGAGAGCAATAGGTTCGAATTGCATAAATATTGCTTTTCTGTGGAATGGGAATGAACTACAAGTGTTGAAAACTGACGAATGTGTCTTTAGACCTAAAAATCGGCCCACCGAAGGTGACGTGGATTGGTTTGCCTGTCATTAGACATTATGAGTGAACGTGGTGTTCTTTCAAAAACCGGGCACATATGTAGTTATGATGGAAGTAACGCAAGTTTAACCACAGTGGCAACTAGAACTCCGTATTTAGAGAGTGTTGTATTTGTTGCGATACTGGTCCTCACTTAGCGCAGACACAGTCGAGCCACTGTTAATGCTCTAACGGAACCCGAAAACTAGTTATACGAACGAGAAAACGGGGAGCACTAACAATGTCCGCTTGTTGAGTAAAATTATTACAATAGATATATATGCAAACAAGAGACTCATCGTTTTGCAGGTACAGTTTGATAAATGCTGTTGTAAGTCCGGATGCAGGTTTCGTGTCTGCTTCGCTGTTGTAACAGCCACACGTAGTCCTGGATATCCGTGAGTGAAACGCCGTAAAAATCCTGAGCGGCTCTGCTCCGAGCTGGGCGACGTGCGAAGCTCTGTTGAGTTGTGTCGTGTTGTTGTTCTGGCATCCTATTTGTGGGACGTTTGCGTGTGTGTGGGTGTCAGCACATGACTTTTTGCTACCGTATCAGACGGTAGACATTCGATATCGGATGTGTATCGTGGTTTGTACTATTAGGGAAAAAACGAGGTCTTGGGATGAGGGGCTTGACTGTGAGTTGTGTAGTCAAGTTAGTCACGATTGTGTGGCGTGATTTGTGAGTGCAAGAAAAAAATAGATCTCGTGATCCAGCTAGTGGCGCTGACCTGTACAATCATGTATGTGGCGAAACGGTTACTACACCACCACCGTAGGCTCCCCATTGGCTCACACGAGCAGCGGAATAAATATTGTATTATCAGCAACGCGGAATCTGAAGTTACCGCAATATCATGCATGAAATTCGTAATTAACAATAAAGTCACGTTAAAAATAATAACCCATAATTTAACTTTGTCCGTTTCGAATCTTATAACCCGAACGGTAAACGAATTATCGCCATCCTACGAAATATTACAACAGCCATGAGCGTCCAGACAGACTAAATCCAGTGTAATAAAGTTGAACGTGGCCGTAATGGAATCACCAAAGCAATGGCAGTAAAGCTCAAACCTTTTTTCAATAATCACAGACAGTTTTTAAATAAGCTGTCTCTGTTGGTGCGCTAAAACTTAAAATGAGCTAGTGCGCTTCAGCCTATGACTGTCTTTCATAAAGTGCAGTTAACCCAGTACGGGATTTTGAACACAGAGATAAATTTTGATGGAACCAGACAATGAATTGCGGACGGAGCTTCTGTGGTGCCGATGGTAATCGGAAGAAAAATGGGTGAGGCTGGATAGCAAGGAGATCATAATTCTATCGAAAAAATCTTGTAAACACCTTTGTTTCCATCATTTCGTCTATTTTCCACATTGCGTGGTGAAAACTATCTGCCTTGAAATCTTTTCAAATACTTTTGAAGCGAAAACAGGCCGAGTTCCCACAGATCAACGATGGTAACGGGAGTTATTATGCTAGAGAGTGCAAAGGCGCCATCATTGTCAAAATTTACTTGACCTAACTTGCTTCAGTGCCCCCAAAATGGAGTCCACCAATTTTTCGGTAAAGAAAGTTAACACAAGGAGCTAGGGAGCGAAGGCTTCTCCTGCCGAANGTCTATCGAAAAAATCTTGTAAACACCTTCGTTTCTATCATTTCGTCTATTTTCTACATTGCGTGATGAAAACTATCTGCCTTGCAATCTTTTCAAATACTTTTAAGCGAAAACAGGCCGAGTTCCCATAGATCAACGATGGTAACGAGAGTTATCATGCTAGAGAGTGCAAAGGCGCCACTATTATCAAAACCTACTTGACCTAACTTGCTTCAGTGCCCACAAAATGGAGTCCACCAACTTTTCGGTAAAGTAAGTTAACACA
>NW_008752367.1:73729-74020 GCF_000715545.1 Opisthorchis viverrini
AAAGGTGGCGCCAAAATGATGTTCACGGATCGTTGTTGCTTTAGATAGAGTTTTTGAGTTGCACTCACCGATCAACAGATGCTTGTTCGTAGAAATATCCAAACCTACGGATGAGAGACCAGACATTAAGAGAATTTTTTTGCTTTCTACACTCCACGTTTTTGTGACTTTACACATAACACTGCATTTTTAGACAAACCTTGCCTTGTGATTCCCTGGTCTTGATGTCTTGTGCGTCACTAAACGGAGACTTTAAGCAGTGTTGATTTTCAGCAGTGAGAATTTGGCGAA
>NW_008752367.1:82802-83534 GCF_000715545.1 Opisthorchis viverrini
TCTACGGATTTAAGTGGTTTCAGCAAACAGAGAAGACGCTCGAGCAGACGTTCCCGGAAATGATATTTACATTTCTATTATTACACATGGTCTATGGATAGTCATTAAACGCAATTTGTTCTGATGGGAAATATCAAATTTTTCATTATTTTATCAGACGAAAGGACAATTCCATTAACCTGCACCTCGGTGATCTACCGGAGTGCTTGAATACTTTTGGAGACCTCGGTTTTACCGCATGCTAAGGTCAAGGGATCATTACGATTGCCATGGACGTTTTATCCCGCTTGGATCTGTTATCTATGAACAGCCATTAACAACCTTGCTTTATTCATACGCACCTCGTTTCGGCTAACAAATCGAGTCGACACAATTTCCTACCCAGGACTAAAGTTCTTACGATTCAGAGGTTCAGCATGTCAAGGTATCGATCACCGAGATTCTGTTGACTCTAGTAACCCTGTCTATTTCTCAGTCCGTACGTGTTGACCTATCAACCCAGCACCTGTTAATGACTACCCATTATGCCTGAAATTATTTCATAGAGTGGTCCTCAGGTGTTCTCCGCTATCGCTGGTAAAACGAGCCAAGCGGACTGGTCTAATGTGGTCCCTATAAGCTTCACTTTAGCTTCGTCTTAAGATCATCGAATCATGTTCCACATCTAGTGCACTGTCCAGAGTTCTATACAGCTGCATTACTAGTTGTTGTTTGTAGAACACGATTACATGA
>NW_008752367.1:84742-85804 GCF_000715545.1 Opisthorchis viverrini
GCAGCTAGACACGGAGGATAACGAAAGGATCATAATGCATAATTCAACATCACATCCTGTTTGGCCAATTCCAACAACATGGGGTCGTCGAAGAATTTGTTGATGCTGACGTCCTCATTCAAACCCTGTAAGGCGAATACGAAAGAAATGTTTAGTTGTATGCAGATAGTGAGGTCCTCTGTTCTGTGGGACAATACCACAGCTGACATTCTGGCAATTATTGGAGAACAGCGACACACAGGTGACTAGAATATCGCAAGGGACATCGGAACTGGATTTTAATAAGTCTACCAGAAATGAGGTAATTAACTGTACTACTACATACTTCTGAGACTTTAGAAAACCTTACATGACACAGAGTCCGGAACGAAAACGACTGCTTTGGAGACCAAACACCGCCACACACTCAGATGCATCAGTAAAGCTAATAGCAGCGTTACGACAATTGTAAGGCTTATAACCCCTGTGGTTGGTACAATCGGTTCAGGTAACCTTCACGCACGAACAAACCAACCAGAGCGAAGAACGAAGGCGTCTCCCTATGCTCATTTGGCCCAATAGACGAACGGCGTTTCAACGTGGAAACACTTTGGTAATTCGTTAATTGATCGTGGACCTGAACTCATGGACAACGCTCGAAACGAAGGGCGCAGGCTCAGAGGTAGAGGACCAACTAAATAGCTGTTGACAGTATTCCGACCATCGATGTAGACACTTTACTATATTAGGTTCTCGTTGTTACTGGTAACTAATTCACGTTTTGCAGACTTGCTGGAACAGCTTCCGTGCATGTGCAGCCACGCTGGCCTGTTTCAAATCTGAAACTTTCTAGTTCAGTCATGCTTTACTGTTTGCATGGGGTACGTTGTGGCTGTGGTCTAATCAATCGTCTAGCCGATCGTATTCCGATCCCGAGAGGATAAAGAACCCTGCACCAAGGAGCGATAATGACCGTTTTGGGAGCCAGTGACTTCCACGCACGTGCCCCGAAAAGCCACAAACAGAGTTCACGGTGTCACTTATAGCCGTGGTACTGCATTGCATTGTAGGCCTTGGTATGTT
>NW_008752368.1:0-929 GCF_000715545.1 Opisthorchis viverrini
CTCAATCTCCCGCGGCTTAAAAGCCGAACGTTAGTGCAGAAGTTCTGCAGAGACTCCACACAGGTTTTGCATGAAGGCGCCGACGCGTGCTGACAGTGATTGCTTCCCTCCCTTTCCTCTAATCTAACAGTCAACTGCCAGTTCTGTGTTGACGCACCGATTCACTTTGGCGGGTATAACCACTGAACGATAAGTATGGGTTTCTTATATTTGATGATGATGTTGAGTTCAGCTCCTTGTTCCGAAGTTTCAACTGGATGCGCGGAAGTAGGATGTTCCGAAGTAGTGCCTCAAGCTTCATGCCGCAAAAGAGTATCAGTCCTGATACCTTATTTAGAGTAACTTGTTGGGGGGAGTGGTTGTCAAACAATAGAACTGCGTATGTTATTCTTGTGATACTGTAGTGGTCTGGCTACCCAGTAACAAAAGAGTATCCTGATACCTTATTTAGAGTAACTTGTTGGGGTGAGTGGTTGTCAAACAATAGAACTGCGTATGTTATTCTTGTGATACATACTGGGTCTGGCTACCCAGTAAGTTAGTTCTGTTCGCGTTGATCATCTGGTCGGTGTCGCACGAATTTCGGACATGTGTTGTTTCACACGAGAGACGAATGTTACGGGTGATTCGGGCTGTGCGCCAGAAGGGGAAACTAGTTCTCCGGGTAGACGTAGAGTTGTACAGTATACCAGTTCGGCTGGGGAACAGTGAAGATCCTCCTTAATAGTGGAGCGAATAGCAAGCAAAGTGAGGGGTAGACAAGGGGATCATGAAGATGGGTTCATTTGGGCAGTCAATGCAGCCTTGAGGTAGCGATGGAAGCGCTCAACCAAACTGTTAGAACAGGGGTGATACGCGGTAGTCGATATGTGATGGAAACCGAATAGTGTAGAAAACTCCCGGAAGAGATTACACTGAAATTGTGAACC